>NW_026865947.1:0-68491 GCF_026571515.1 Ruditapes philippinarum
GAAAAATAAGTGGTAGTTTCAATTATACATTGTGAAATAGTTAAAGAGATCAGCACCTTGATTTCGATTCTAATCAAAATACAGTTTTGATGTTATAATAATAGCGAGTGTATTATTTGAAAATAGTTAAAGGGGTTGTCCGAAACAAACTGATGCAATATGTTATATTTTGCAACATTTAATTTCATAATTTACATGTTTTTGTCTTCTTGTTTCTGTAATTAATTCTTATCTTAAGTATAAATAAACCGATGCAAGAACTCAAAGGCAAGATTACAGTACTGTAGACTTTGAAAATGGAAATAAATAACAGTTTTCTGTTTTTAGGAAAACAAGTCCTGATCAAAATATATGAATATAAATGTATGTATTAAATAAAAAGATATTAATAAGGTTGTTTCATAATTAATTTCACATGAGCTTCATAACGCTAGTATAAAAAATGGCATTTTAATAATCCAGAGACAACAAAGGTGTTTTGACGTTTTCCTAAAAGCATGCAGAAGTGCAATATAAGTAGGATAATAACTTAAGACAGCCAGACAAATACATTTAATTCAATCATTAGAAAAACACACTTCATTCCTTTGGGAAATCATAAAGCGGTAAGTTTGTATACCAGATATATAGATTTTGACACCTGCACACAAGAATGCCACTTTCTATTGGAACATTTTTCTCAATTCTATTTAAGTAATGTTACAATATCTCAACATCGTACGTAACTAGATTTTTGGTTCCCTGTCGTCTATTCTGTTATTTAAGCAGTTCAATGATCTATCGTCCGAGATGATGGCTGAAATCATACGTTTCAATTTTAGTTCTTTAGTAATGTTATATGTAATACAGTAACGTATATATTTTATTAAAAAGATTAAATTCTATCGTAACATTAAGTAACAAACAACTGTTTAAGGTTTTTTTAACAATCATGATAGCAAAAAAATATAAAAAATGAACAAGTTGAAACTTTTCATAAATGTAGCACACGTAAGAATATAATTTGATAAATAAAATTGTTGTTTTTAGTATAAATTAATTTTGTTTCTATTTTACAATTACAATTACAAATTTAATTTTCAACATTTCACAAAGTTAGTTTTGTCTCTGACATCCTGAACTATCTTAGGGAATTTTAGCGAAAAGATAACGACATTTTTGTAAATAGTTTCATCCTAAAAATGTTTAAAAAAATAAAATAGAGAAATACAGAATCCTAAAAGAGAGCCCAACACGACAAAATTGAAAATGTTGCAGGCTCGGTTTGATTGATTTTACCGTCCTGTTCATGGACGGTACTGGAAAGTGCAAGTTACCGTCCACGCCCCCTAGCACCGGCTTAAGCAGAATTCAACATTTAACACGAAAATGGTGAAGTTTTGAATTTAGGAACATCCGCAGATGTCTTCTTACGGCGGTTATCATGGAACCTTCAATGTGACACAGTAGTGCCATTCCATGAAAAGCGGCGTATGGTTCCCAAGTAAAAGAATGTTTGTGCCCTCAACGAGAAAAGAATGGGCGGAACTAAATAGAATGGAATTTTGAAAGGGGATCTGAGGTTTTGAAGCAAAAACCTTCCTATACATATTCCCATTTAGATGAATACTGTACAAAATACTTGAATGGTATTATAATTCATTTTTTTGTAATATTCAGGATTTTATTGTAACGTTGATAATCGTTGGCGTTCTTGTCATAATTGTAAATTCAAAAATACTAAATTTTCAAATTATTAGGATTATAGTTCATAAGTGTCTTAAATCTGCATATATTTCTGTTTTAAGTTACACAGCTGATCTATGTAAAAAATACACATGTAATAATATTAGGCTTTTGGACGTCAGTGGAGTTCATCAAATGAATTATCAATTGAACTGCAAAAACATTATAAATGTGAACAGATCAATAGATTACGATTATATATGATATATGTAAATCATTAAATCATTTAACGTATGTAATATAACTCTAGTGATATTAATTTACATTCTTTCTGTAAAATTATACATACTAACACTCTTCAGCATACAGATGGGGAATCATGTGCATTATTACACCATTAAATCAAATGACTTATGGTATATCTCACTTTGCAGAGTATAGATTCCTCCTACTAACAGGTTCATTCAAATTATTCAAGATACGTTTTAGTTGCCAAAGAAGTTAAGAATTATAATTGTTTACATTCTTTCAAATTTATGGGAAAATTGGGATGACAAAACGTATACCAAATTTTTAATACTAATTTTAAAGAGTTAAATGATATTTTAACGTTCTAAACAATTATCATAAATTAAGATGACTTTTCATAACAAATTTAATCTTACTTTTTACTTTTTGTAGCAAAATAAATTTTATGAGTTAAATTGAAAATTGTAGCAAACTGAATAACATTTTTTTGGAATGCTATCATATTTCTGTCAGTATATCTATTTAATTAAAAAGAATATAAATAGTACAATATTCAATATTCATGTTAGACAGATGTAAAACGGCTTGTTTTGTCTGCGAAGTTTATTATTGCGTGTTCTGTCAAAGAGATTTCACAAGAAGCGTACAGTTTTGCAATAAATGCATCAGGAAAAGAAACAGGCAATAAAGTTATATATATATATCATCAAGTAATTATCTAGACAAAACAATTTATACAATGTCATGAAAAGACAGAAAAAAGACGTGACTGTATATATAAGCAAGCTAAATGTAGTACTTTTACTTAACGAATAATTTATACTTGATGATAAAGTAGACACGTGTGATGGTTTCAATTTCAGTTTCGGGTAAATTGGCATATCGACAGTCACCATAACTTTGATCATTAACACATATAACATAAAAGGATGACATGATAAAAAAGAAGACATGTCTGATGGTTTCAGTTCAGGTTTATTGGTGTGTCGACAGTCAACATAACTTTGATTATTAACAAAATCAATATGAAAGGATGGTCCAGATATTGCAAATAAAAACACAAACACAGAATAGGATTTTAATTTTCATTAAGAATGACGGTATGAAATAGTATATTATGTTTCCCTTTTTAAGAATCGATTCTAAAAATATTTGTTACGCCAAATGTCACTGTTAATTAACAACATTAAATCAGTTTGATTACGCTACGCATTAGGATCTGACGGGCGCCAATGGGAGGTCACTTTGTTTTGACTTTTAAAATAGCCAATCATCGGCGAGATTTCATAATTTTGAAAGCGATGCGGTTTCTAATTTTACCCGCTCGAAAACCGGTACTGATTAGATAATTTTAACGATTTCAAGAACAAACATAGCTTTCTCGGTAAATTCGAATCACAATGAAGGCAAAATAAATACGGTGGCAATCAGATTTACATGCAAGAAATTACTTATTAAGTAGATCTAAACTTTATCCGGATTGCACATTAAATGTACCGTATATTATTAAACATAGCTGATAATATTTAATTAGGATTTGAACTGTCAAAATATAAGAAATCATTCCGTGCATACGTCCTTCACCACAGTTATATGCTGTGTTTATGTTTCTCTTTTACAAAATATATCTATCAAATTCACAAGATACATGTATATGGTAAAGAACAGACAAAAATGGGTATGCAAATTAAGCTTGTTTAAACCGCCTACTGTATATAAGAGACTAAAAGACATTATTCTAAAGTAACATTAATCCAAAGATATTGCGTGTGAGACAACCGTTAAACTTCAATTTACATCCCAAGCTTGTCACAAGAGCAGAAAAGGCTATATTAAATCAAGCATTATTACCGGCCTTTAAGCTATCTTGCTTATTTATGTCACAATATGCACTTTGAAAACATAAAACAGAATGTAATGGTGAAAAGAGCTTATGTTATATACAGTTTTAATTCAATAATAAGCTAGCTTGCAATTTATTTTACAACATGCACTTAAATAGAATGTAATGTAAAAAGAGCTTATGCCAAAAACGTTTGTATTGAATATAAAGACATATATAACAATTCTCTTTGGGGTACAGTTATTTTTTTTATATCAAACATATGATTTGCTTCGTTGTTTTATAATTATTTGCTGGTTATAAGTTGCCTTAGAGTAGAAAACAACCATCAATTAATTGGGGAAAATTTGCAACTTATTTTCAAATCATGTTTCGTATTTAGAACGCTTCTATGATGGTTTCATAGTTTTGAGACAGATTACAAATAGTCAAAACCTAAATGATGTACACTTGTTTATTTTTTGTTACCTCCCTTTAAAAACTACACAATAACCTTATTTAACATAGACATGTGTTTTTATATTGACAAAGAACAAATTATATTAGATTCAAAGATAGAAAATGAATAGTAAACGTTCTCAAAACATGTCTATGTAAATAACACCATATATTCAAGTTATAAAATACAGTCACTATTATGTTGACGAATGTTATAATTAGTAAACAGCTTTTTTATCAATGAAGATGATATGTTCAAAAACACTTGATAAACAGTGTGCTAAATGAATTTGTTAATGACAATGTTGATGACAGTGTTGAAGTCCCAAAGGATCATATGTTTTCAATTATTTGTAATAAATCCGACATAAGATAAATGAAATGAATCATCTAGACATATAAACGTATAACCAATTTAATGATCAAAATGATAATTAGATTTTTATATTATATCCAATACATTTGTACCAAAATTATTTAGTGCGTGTATAAGAAGTTCATAATTATGATACAATATTTTGCCAATAATGTCCATTGTTAAAATACAATATAGAAATGCATTAATACATCGGGTTTTGTCAGACAAACAAAAGCTATTGTACTTTTACAAAACATTATAAAGCTCGTAACAAAGGCTTTAATCCTGAAAACAAATTTGCTAAATCACAATAATTAAGCAGAGAACACGATATCAGAAGTTGTGCTGTTTTTGTATATTTTGTTTTGAAATTTATCAGAAAAAAGCCTTGCACTCTAATTGTTCTTAAATCACACCTGGAAGCTACTTTCAATTGTATTGAAATACTTTGATTCATATTTCATAGTTAAATTAATTATTTGATAAATTTAACATCAACAGTTGATTTATTGAACTAATCGTGATGTTATAACAATACTGACTCGACTCTACTAGAAATACATAATAGATTATTATTCTTTTTGATAGTTTAAGTACGAAATTACTGTCATATATCCATTTAATTACTGATATCACTTTTTATTTCCCAAGAGTTAATTATTCGAGCAAACATTATAAAATTATCAAACTCGCCTGTAAAAATGATGAGATAATCGACTGATATATATGATGTGGAGGAGAAAATGTGTCATAATATTAAATTAGGAAATGTGGCAGATCTGTGATCTAGTGAACTCCAAGTCGCTGACTGCCTTTATCCGAAGGCTAAACAATAGAAGCAACCACCACCACAGAAAATGATGAAACATTAGAAAGGTGAAGATATATACCCACAACTAAATTTACTGAATGCAACAGTTATTTCATCATATATGATGCATGGCTAATCGTCATATAGTTTTGCCACATTATATACTGTCACATAATCACGGGGAAGGAACTGTTACACGACGGATGGAGTTCTTATGATAACTTGTCAGGAGTTCTTATGATAACTGTCACGGATTTCGTCGGAAAACTTTTGTATATATTACAAAACATTCGTCAAAAATGGTAATCTTTAAAAAATGAGTTTTAGGTGCTAAATCAAAATATAATGATTAATCTTGCCTTACATCTTCTGTTATGCGCTAAAAAATAATTCATAGGCCATTTTTCATCGTGTCTTGTAGTTTGAGTAAAATTTCCAATTCGTACGGATTGACCTGTTTATTTCTGGTCTTCATTATTTCCATACATAAATACTTAATTATAATGCAAAATTAAAGCCCCGGTTAACAAATTTATGCCCGATTTGTTTAAATGTCCTGGAATTCTTGTGATAACCCTGAAGATGTCCTAGAGTTCTTGTGATATCTTTTGGTATTGCCAGTGTTTTTCTTGCGCTAAATCACGGCACGTTTTAGCGTTTTTTATTATTCAATAAAGTTGTAAGTCATTATGAAATGTAGTGCACAACAATGTCAATATATTGTTGGTATTGAGTGTCTTAAAGGATAAACATGTGATAGGCTATAATCTACAGTAACTCTTGAATCAGCTGTCACTGATATTCAGCAGTATCATGGCTTAATCCGCACCTTTGACAAATCGGGCATAAAAAATTATTTTTCTTTTGTTTTAAATTTCCTTTCTAACATTTCTTTAATTTTATAAAGTCTTTATTTCAAATTTTATATACCAACATATCAACAGTGTGGTATTTGATTAAATAGAACAGCTTGAAGATATAATTATGTTTAATATTATTATTAACTACAATTATGGTGCCATTGACATACGTATAAAGATAAATTAAAGCATAAACATGTATAATAATTTGGCCTAATCGTAAGTTTCAAGACTTTCAGACTATAAATATATAGAGGATATTTGTTTGTTTGTGTGTAATACTGTTTTTAAAGTTCACGAGATGAAATAAAATTACATCTTACACAACAAACAAACACATTTTCTTTTTATTTTATGCTTAAAAACAAGTTAAAACGAAATTTCCTTAATATTTACGTTAATATTAAAATCTGTTTTCCCCATTTAGAGCCTCAAAAAAGTCAAATTTCTCATTAAATACAAGAAGTCATGGGCTGAAAAATAAGTTCCGCAATCAACGTTAAATGGTGGTGATAGTATTCATCTTATTAAAAAAATATGTCTGGTCGCTTGTTTAAATAATAAAAACAAACAATTGTAGTAGGAGAAAAAGTCCAACCATCCATCCATATTTCTGTTACTGACTGCGAATTTATATTAGTCGTGGCTATGTTAAATGTAAGCGGCCGCCATTTTTAAAGTTGTGTATTTCACTGGATGAAAATAATTGTGTTTGATTCAGAGGGATATCATTTGGATTTGTTAGTCATACACCTTTTTAAAAGAAAGAAAACTTATTTGAGGATTGTAACAGGCAATAAATAAGTGTTGACAGATGTGTAAACATTCAAAAAAGTGGATAGGAAATTGGAAAACTTGGAAGCCTTACGAACGCTGGGTTTGTAACATATTCTTCGACTGAAAGCTGCCGTTGCTTTTCAAGTTTTCATAAAGCATACGGCAGTTATTGCTCGTAGGATACTTAAATAGTCACCAAAAATAAAAATTGAGGTACCACATGGGGAAAATCTTAAAAAAGTAGTTTTGTCATTGAAAAGTGTGAAATTATATTTTGATAATTTTCAATGTGAAATTATCAAATATAATTTTCACGGATAAATCAGTAATCCACTGAAAAGCATAAAATTAATTTCGGTAAAATTTTCAGTAAAATGTTTTGGTAAAGACAGCTCAATTTGTTACCAGGAATGTAATACAACATTAAATTAATCATACACATGCCTCGCGCGTGAGGCATTAATTTTGTATTCTAACACAGGAAATAACCGCAAAACACCATTAGTTTATAAATTTCTCCCATTAATCATACACAAAACAAGCGTCTTATATAGAAGCAATATCCGAATTGCAAATATAAAAAAGATGTTTCTCCCACAACAGCAGACGAATTTGTCGCTCAGTTGAACACCAAATGAATACTTTAAAACAAAAAAAGTTACAAAAGAAAACCTTAATACAGTAAAAGATACTGATTCCCAATATTATTTATCGAAAAATAATATGATAAGATTCTGTAGCCAAATAAATGCATGACTGACGACAAATACATAACAATACATATAACAATACAATATATAATATTGAATTAAATACCCATTAACTCAAAACCTAAATATGCTAAGTTTTCTTTCCCAAAAGATTTTTTTTCATATTAAAGATTCGTTTATCAGTTCATCAGTTCAATAAACAAATTCTAATTGGTCATATATCTTCATAATCATCACCTGCGTGTGTGTGTGTAGGTAATAAGTATAATTATAGTGATTTAGTATTTATATGAAAATCAAAATGCCACTTTGTTTCATTTGGCTATAATATTTATCACAAATGATTTCACATTTAGCACTAATTCATCCAGGTGATAAGCATCAAATAAATATATATTGATTATAACATTATTATAAACGCCATGTTTGCCCTTTCTTCAGAAATACAATCTATTCAATTTTCTCGAGGCTTAATGTGCCTTTAAACTTTCTCATAAACAACGTTTATATAACAGTAATAATAACTTCCCGGTAAATATTGTGCATCAAATTGAAATAAACTGTTGGTGTATTACGTCCCTTAGGTTAATGATCTAAAAACGTTATTATATACAATAAGCATGCTAATGGCTTAGATTTAAAAGAGCAAGAGCCGTAAAACTTGCGTGAGGTGATCATAATAGTGAACAAGAAATTAAGATTAAAACCAACAATTTTTATTCGTATCAATGATCACTACAGGATGTGTAATAAAATATCGAAAATATCTGTAATCTTCAGATTAACTATTAGATATCAACAACTATTGGGAATATGTTAAAAGAATATTGCTTGCTTTCGCATCTTCTTTTCCAAAGAAACGGTTGATATAACAATAAATCTCTCATGAAGTCCCTACATGTTTTGACAGTATTTACATCCAAAACAGTGATTTTAATCGCTCAATAACATCACTGATTGGAGTTCGGGTGAGAGGAGTTATTTCACGAGGGCGTGGTCCGAGTGATATAATGATGCGCATCCGAACGACAAGCAGTGATTTTAACAAGCGATGCAATCACTGTTTGGGATATACTATTTCGATTCTAACACGACATCAACAAATAAATGCTACCGTGCCTGATATTAACCTATATTGGGCCTGATTTGTTTACGTGCTTATTTTCAGCGCGTCACATGTTAGTAGTTATGTCACGTGTATAATGATTACGTCACATGTCTAAATATAGAACGTCAAACTGTGATTTTATTGCATTATAACACACACTTTCGGTTCTTCTATGTTTAATGGGGAAAAAAGCGGGTCGTGTTAGAATATATATTTACATAGTTCAAAGTAATGCTATTTACTTGTGTTGAGAATGCAAATAAGTCTATGTGTATGTATATTTGCATTTATTTTCAAATATCGAAATTTGAATCTGATCTTTTAATGGTGTTAAACAAGAACAAGAACTTTAATACAATTTCTTAAAAAAATGTTATCGCATTTTAGCAGAAAGTAATTTGTTTCAAGGAAAAGACAGATCTAAAGTTATTAACCTAATATTAATTCAATTCTAAGAACTGCAACGTTGTCTGTGCGTGTGTTTATTTGTAACATTTCCAATAAAATACTTTGACATGGCTTCACATTTACCAGACGATAATTTCGTTGTGTAAAGATTTTATTACCCAGGAAATAATCAGATAATCACGAACGGTGAAACACTGTTGCAAGTGTTTAAGGTTAATAACTCAAAACAATCTTGTCTTTTAGTTATCCGTCCTTCATCACTGTTGGTTCGATTCTCGCCTAGAAATAATGTCATGTATGTGAATAATGCATCCTGTATGCTGACGGAAAGTCAATCCAGCTGCTCATATGTCCTTTTTCCCTGAAAAAAAATGCATCGAGTGTCACTGTCTTTATTCAGAAGTTAAGCTAGAAAGTCGCCATATGACTTTTACATTGTAGGCCTACCAATAACCAAGATGTCTGATATTTTAGATAATAATTTAGATATATTACATGTCAAAAAACATCTTACAATGTAGCTTTCCAAACTTGTTTTGGCTATAATTATTTATCATAAAATTTGTACCTGTCACAATTTGTTTGTATTGTTGGTAAATATTCAGAATAGGATGAAATAAATAAAATCAGTAAGTATATTTCAATATCATTCTTACAGAATTTTGATCAATGTAAATAATACAGTCATGCACTTCTGCCTGAAATTCTATAAATGGTGTACATTAAAATGTCATTATCAGAAAACGGAACGTCATATTTCATTTTCAACTCTCATTTCAAAAATTGAACTTGATTTTAAAACTTGATATGAAAGACGTATCCCCTAATGTGGAGCAGTCCTTAATAAAGGTAGACACAGTGCACAAAGTGTTTTTTTTTACTTCCATTAATCACCAAAAAAATGGCAAACAAGATCAACAAGGAAAGGCGGCGTTCACCCACGACCCCACACGATTTAACTGTAAGTTAAGTGCCAAAAAGTAAAAGGAGGGATCAGCTTTCGAACCAATTAGTACCTTCTAAGAAGATGTTACAAATCTGCAGTAATAACAAATACCGCATTTGAAAGGTAAACGCAATTAGCATTTTTTCAGGCTGAATGGGCTTTCAAAGATATCCATAATGTGTTGACAAAGCGGTTCTAACTCCACATATAAAAGTTAAAGGATGGAATTTCACCTTTTAATAACAAGAATATACATTATGTTTAAGTTACACTAAATGCACAATCAGTGAAGCAATAACATGTAAGTCAGAATATGCATGGTTGTCTGAAAATTATATTAATTACATCATAGAAATTACATATCAATCCGTTCCCTCGAGGACATGTTTGAACTATTTAGTAATGGAAGTGGTTTGCACTAGTAATAACCGTATTCTAAATAAAAAGATAGCCGAAATATGCTCAACCTGCAAACGTATTAAGTCTGATAATCGATTTATTTTTGCAAAGTATGTTTCGTAGAAAGCAGCTTATTTGATGAAGCGATATAGAATCCTTGAATTTTATATTACTATGATATCTCAATAGCCCGTGTTGAATGGCAAATACACATGCGCCTGATTTTTTAAATAAAGATAATGTTGACTTCAAACCTACTGATTTCTTTTTCAGGCGATGACATTACCCTTCATTGAGATTACCTCTAAAAATAAAAGATAACTATTGTAATGTTATAATTATTATAATAATAATTATTGCAATGCGATTATGCGGTGATACATTTGATATCGTGTGTACACATTTTCTGTACAAATATGAAGCTTTTATTCTGCAAGCAATCTCACCTCTGCTTAAGTCATACGGTTCAAATCATTAAATCATTTCAGAACTATCTTTCGGGTTGTTTTGAATATTATAACACCCTATGTTAGCCAAAGTCATCGTTTCTATTAAGGAGCCATATAACTTTGACTGTGTTAGTGTGCCGTAAAAACAAACAAACATACTTTCATCTGCAAGCAATATCTTTATCGACAAGTGGGCAGGTAAAAGTAACATAAGCATAAACTTGATTATATTATTTCGTTATATTATGTTTGCTGTTGGAAATAAATTTTGAAACGTTAACGAATAACAATGATATTGAACTTTATCATGACAGGTTTGGCTTGAATGATCAAAAACGCATTTCCAAAAGTGTTATAAAAATGAAAAAAAATACAAATTTTAATAATAAGCCTAATCCTTCTATTACTATTAATATTTGTAAAGAGTCAACCTTGAATGATTCAATCATTTTTCTGATAACTGTAGCTTCATGATGAATATTTGATAATAATAATAATAATAATAATAATAATAATAATAATAATAATAATAATAATAATAATGTAATACAATTTACGTTTAACGAACTGGTTGTCAATCTCAAAACACATCCCAGTTACACTATTTACTGATACAATGTCTACCATACAGTTTCATTCAGATAGTGCAAAAGAAAAATACTTAATGTAAACACGGTAGGGAATCACGTGACTTTTACGGTTACGCGTACATACAATATGGCGGCTTAAAAACCTCGCTTCACATGTGTTTTTCAGGTAATTCTTTATTATATTCCTTTTACTAACATACGAGACCTGTTGCAGCCTACGCGGAATAAAGAATTGTTGCCGCCTATACCTTATTTTCCATCCCTGTGCTCAAGGCTTTTACAAACACTCAAAAATTCAACAGGAATTTTCAATGTTGACAATTATTTTCCGGGTAACATTCACGCAAATTTTGTATTTTTTATGAATTTGATTAAACTACGTCGAGATAGCAAAGAGAAAAGGTTCATAGAAGTTTTCTTTATTTGAAAATGTAAATATTAGGCATGTTAAATGTTGACTGGTCATTTTCTATTCCAATACACGAGAGAAAAATGATTTGGGTAACGGCCACGCGTACTTTTATTGTTGATTACTCCCACGCATTATTTTATGTGCAAGCAATATCTATGCAGGTTATAGCCTAGATATTGATTTAACAAAACAACGTTGAATTATAGTCAGATTTTAACGTTGAAATAACGTTTGATTTATGTTCGGATTTGAAAGTTTAAGTTTCAATGTCATTTCAACATACTTCAATTTTAATATAAAGCAAAGTAACAGAGTTTAACTGTTTAACAAAAAATCAAGACACTATTAAATACTTCAGATATTTTATTTCAAAAAGACAGTTCAAGTTTAGCTTAAATTCTGGTGTTTGAATACTTCTTTGGCTGTCTCTTACTGCTTCTGCAAATAAAATAAGAAGTTACTAATTAAAAGTGACATGGTCAATCTCAAGTTATATATATAATTTATCAACTTAGTGATATGTTTTATCTCTAAGATTTACATAATAAAACAGCATAGAAATTAAGATACAGCTGAAGTTTCATATTGACAGCAAATTATGTACATTAAACAACAAAAACTTTTTTTAAAAGAAGCTATTTAAAAGTCTCACCTATGATTGGTAAGAAAAACTGCTCCCAATCAGTTACTTGCAGCATTTTCCCAAGAAATATTCATTATAGGCTCTAGCTAACACCATTAAATTGTATGCAGCATCCTGTAAACAACAAACATGTAAATTATATATTAATAATGTTACAAAAGTATTCTGAAAATAATATACATGTATTATTAAGTCAAGATAAATGTCCAGTAGTTGCAATATTAATACTTTGTAAAGATATATATATACTAGTAATTATATATATATTAAATATTAGAATTTCAATTCAACAAACCTGACAGTCCTTTTCATGTTAAATGTATGGTATACAAATACTCTCAATTTCAGCCAGGACCAGGATCTAGAATATAACAAAAGATTTATTATTCCCTATAAATTCACGGCAATTAAGCTTAAAGAACAGTTTTATCAATATTTGTTACAATAATGCAATGGATATACGAGTAATGTATTTTTCAAACTAATTTACACTTAATTTTACTATCACTAAGATATATTATTAATACAGCTAGATTGGCGAATCGTCTTGGGACGTTCATGATATGGGCCGAACAACACTTCATCTGTTTATAGGTTACAATAATATGATAAATAAATTTCAGAAATGCAGACCTGTAAAATCACAAATTGCCAAGGACATCAATAACTTCGCGTAAGGCCAACCAAACCCAAATCATTTAATTAGGTCGCGTTTTAATACAAAAGTCTTAAATATTAGAAGGGGGTTTTGTATTTCTGTTTTAGTACAATTATACTTTGCAGATATGAAAGTTTCCAGCTCGGATATTGATTGTGATAAATGTGGGAAACATTTCGTTCACGGAATGACCACATTCACAGGACCTTATAAAATGTTGTGGTAAAACATTTTATAGCCCAGCAAATCGGAAACGTTACGGGTTTTACTGGTAATTCAAACATAAGTCCTCTAGATTTTATTACCTTGTTTGTAAAAAAAAAGACCCATTCTAATACTCTTTAGGGTTTTTTTTTGCTTTAGACACTTACGAGTATTTTAAAAATAATTGGTTACAGAAAAGACTTAGTGATAAAATGATTTGAATGTCTTTAAAATCTTAAAATTAACAGTAAAATGCCAAACCTGTGACAGTTCGATTTGCCACAACGTTTACAAGGTCCTGTGCCGAGTAGCCAGATTATGTGGTCATTTAGACTTGTCCGTGAACAAAATGTTTTCCAACATTATCCACAAACAATTTCCGAGCCGCAACCGTCCATATCTGCAAACTATGAAAAATGACAACTGTAATTGTGCTTAAACAGAAATCGACCTCCTTCTTATATTTGAGACTTTTATCTTAATTTCTGCGGTTAATTCATCTATATCTCTATATCGAAACTTCATTTAATACATTTACGTGAGTATGTATTCTGCTACCCATAGGCGCTTACTTCTATCCAGGACCTTTTGGCATTATTCAAAATTCTGCTAAATGCATCAATCATGATTTTGATAATTCAATATCTAGGCTATAGCCTGCATAGATATTGCTTGCACATAAAATATTGCGTGGGAGTTATCAAAAATAAAAGTACGTGTGGCCGTTACCCAAATCATTTTTCTCTCGTGTATTGGAATAGAAAATGACCAGTCAGTATTTAACATGCCTAATATTTACATTTTCAAATAAAGAACTTCTATGAACCTTTTCTCTTTGCTAACTCGACGTAGTTTAATCAAATTCATAAAAAATACAAATTTTGCGTGAATGTTACCCGGAAAATAATTGTTAAAATTGAAAATCCCTGTTGAATTTTTGAGTGTTTGTAAAATCTATGCGCACAGGGGTGGAAAATAAGGTATAGGCGGCAACAATTCTTTATTCCACGTAGGCTGCAACAGGTCTCGAATGTAAGTAAAAGGGATATAATAAAGAATTACCTGAAAAACACATGTGAAGCGAGGTTTTTAAGCCGCCATATTGTCTGTACGCGTAACCGTAAAAGTCACGTGATTCCCTACCGTGGTAAAGCTGAGTTCATACACTTATTTAATAAGTCTTACATTTTCATGTGCAACTTAATCTAATCATATATTCTTTTTTTAAAGTCACTCTGAATGTATATTTACATATATAATCGATAGAAATAAAAAAAGAAATATCTGATTGCAAAATACATTTTGCACATTTTGACTCTTGACTTAGCAACATTAGGCTTTATGCGTACCTTGTGATCCTATAGCAGAATAACTTTCATCATGTGATTGCCTGAGCTTTAAATGTTATATTTTATGTATTTTAGATCAATGCCCCCGGAGCAGCAATGAATAAAGAGGCCATTAAAGAGCCATTATTGTATAAAGGTTAAACTCAGACAGCGGGTTTATGTAACATACATACTATAGAATGACTTTTTAATCTAACAGCCTCCAGGATATCACGTAAGAATTACTTAAATATTGCTATCATTTACAAGTTGTTTTCATTCGATAGCAATAAACAGTAGACTCAGGTGTTGTTATAAATGTGTAGCAAGTAATACGTACATTAACCGCCATTGTTTTGATTTCCAATCACTATACTGTTAAATGTTTTAAACATGCAAGTATAGTATATAAATAATTATTTGAAAATATTTAAAGAGGTTGTCCAAGTTTTTTTTCCACACAAACTGATGTATAAAGTAATATTTTACATTTATTTTTAAATTTCTAATTAATATAATTAATATATAAAGCAAGTTTTTGTCTTGTTGTAAATTTATAGTTAATTTTTAAATACAATGATGATATAATTCAAAAGCAAGATTGCCATAGCATCTTAAATATAACAATATGCTGTTAGCAATGTAATAGAAAGAGAATTAATGATTTGTACGAGGAAGCCTAGTATAAACCAGATGGCCGATTGTTTTGATGTTCTTTCCCTTTTGTATCATGGGCACATTCCTAAAACTATGATACAAGTATTTCCTGTAAAAATATGAACATATCTATATTTAAACAGAATTGTATTTACTAGGATATTCCATAATTAATTTCACTTGAACTGCATATCGCTAGAGGAAAAAAGGTAGTTTAATTATTCAGAAAACAAAACAGAGTATTTTGACGTTTTCCTAATAGCATGCAGAAGTGCAATATAAGATGGATAATGACTTAAGACAGCCAGTTATACATTTAATTCAGTCACATGAAAACGCACTTCATACCTTTGGGAAATCATAAAGCGGTAATTTTGTATATCAGATACATAGATTTTGACACCTGCACATAAGAATGCCATATTCTATTGGGGCATTGTTCTCAACTGTATTAAAATAATTTTTCAATTGCTCAACATCGTACGTAACTAGACGTTTGGTTCCCTGTCGTATATTCTATTATATAAGCAGTTCAATGATCTATCGTCCGAAATTGTGGCTGAAATCATACAGTTCATTTTCAGTTCTTTAGTAATGTTAAAATATGTAATACAGTATCGTATATGTTTCATTAAAAAAACTTACGATTGAAATTAATCTCCATCGAACATTTAGTAACAAACAAATGTTTATGTTTTATCTAACAAAGATAAAAAGAGAAACAAAAACAAAAATGAACAAGTTGGACCTTTTTTTATAAATGTAGCACACCTAAGAATATAATATGATACTGTTGTTTTTTTTTTTTAGTATCAATAAATTTTGTTTCTATTTTACAATTACAAACTTAATTTTCAACATTTCACAAAGATAGTTTTGCCTCCGATATCCTGAACTATCACACGGAATTTTAGCGAAAAGATAACGACTTTTTTGTAAACAGTTTCATCCATAAAATGTAAGAATCTTTATTATACTTATATTTAGATGAATACTGTAACAATTACTTGAATGGTATTGATTTTTTTTATATTATATATTTTTTTTATATATATTTAGGATTTTATTGTAACGTTGTTTGATAATCGTTGGCGTTCTTGGCATAATTGTAAATTAAAAAAAAAATCAATTGTTATGATATTATATTCTATATAATAATTAATATATGTAAATCGTTAATCGTTTAACGTATGAAGTATAAATTTTGTGATATTAATAGACATTCATACTAACACTCTTCAGCAAACAGACGGGTCAATCATGTGTATTATTACACCATTAAACCAAATGGCGTCAGAAAAATTACTAGCAGTATATCTCACTTTGCAGAGTATGGATTCCTCCCTCCTACTAACAGATTCATTCAAGTAATTCAATATACTTTTTTAGTTGCCAAAGAAGTTTAAAAAATATTGTAATTGTTTACTTTCAAATTTATAGGAAAAATGGGATGACAAAACCTATACTAAACTATTTTAAAGAATTAAATGACTTTTTCATGTTCTAAACAATCATAAATTAATATGAACTTACATAACAAAGTTTAATCTTACTTTTTACTTTTTGTTGCAATGTAAATTTTATGAGTTATAAATTGAATAAATAGTAACAAATCGAATAACATTTATTGTAATGCTATTTCTGTCAGTTTATCTATTTAATTAATAATAATATCAATAGTACAATAATCAACATTCATGTTAGACAGATGTAATACGACTTGTTTTGTCTGCGAAGTTTATTATTGTGTGTTCTGTCAAGAAAAGCTCACAAGAAGCATACATTTTTGCAATAAATGCATCAGAAAAAATAGACAGGCAATAAAGTTTTATATATATCTATCATCAAGTAATTTTGTAGACAAAACAATTTATACAATGTCATGAATAGGCATAAAAAATAAGTGACTGTATATATAAGCAAGCTAAATGAAGTACTTTTACTTAACGAATATTTGATACTTGATGAATAATAAAGCAGACACGTGATGGTTTTTATTTCAGTTTCGGGTTAATTGGCATAAAGACAGTCATCATAGCTTTGATCATTAACAAATATAACATAAAAGGATGGCATGATGAAAAAAGAAGACAGGTGTGATGTTTTCAGTTTCAGGTTTATTGGCATGTCGACAGTCAACATAACTTTGATAATTAACAAAATTCAATATGAAAGGATGGTCCAGATATTGCAAATAAAAACACAAACACAGAATAGGATTTTAATTTTCATTAAGAATGACGGTGTGAAATAGATATTATGTTTCCCTTTTTAAGAATCGATTCTAAAAGTATTTGTTACTCCAAATGTCACTGTTAATTAACAACATTAAATCAGTTTGATTACGCTTCGCATTAGGATCTGACGGGCACCAATAGGAGGTCACTTTGTCGTGACTTTTAAAATAGCAAATCATCGGCGAGATTTCATAACTTTGAAGGCGATACGATTGCTAATTTTACCGATGAGTAGATAATTTTCACGATTTCGAGAACAAACATAGCTTTCTCGGGAAATAATCACAATGAAGGTTAAATAAATACGGTGGAAATCAGATTAACATGCAAGAAATAACTTAAGTAGATCTAAACTTAAGTTGTTTTGCACATTTAATGTACCGTTTATGATTAAACATACCTGATAATACTTAATTAGGATGTGAACTGTTACAATGTAAGAAATCATTTCGTGCATGCGTCGTTCACCACTGTTAAGGAACAATACAAATATATTTCATTGATACAATTATTAAATGAAATTCAATGTTGTTTCTTCATTTTTATGTGTGTTTTTTCCTTCTCTCCAAGTTCTTATAACAAGTTTTGCAGTAGAAATATAGCTTTACACATGTAAACTTTAATAATGCATCTATATCAGTTAACAATGTTAATAATAAGGGCATGCAAACTATATAAATACAGTAATTTGTAAAGGTTTTAAGAGGCCATGATCAAAGCAATAACTGTTTGTAATGAAAAGTAATGAAGGAAAATTAAACAAAGATTCAAGGTCATTGAAGATCATGTTCATAAGGTTTTTATGGTTATGAATTTTCATGTTCTGGAAAAATGATATACTTAAAGTTTTAGTATTAAAAGACTGAAATAGTTATTGCTCGTTAAAAGTCCTTAAATTAAATTTTGTAGCATAAACATTCATTTAAATAACGATATCTAAATTAAATGTGTTCTCTGCATTTAAAGAGGGAGGATTTTTGTTAAATTCTTTTTTACATGTTAATAACAATATCTTTTTCAATGAAGTATCTACAGAAACAAAAAAAACAACAACAATTCATCAACAGTTTCCCTGTTAAGAAATGTTTCAAATATTGTATAGTACTTGTTGGCTTAAGTACGGATTAGAAAATATGCTAATATATCTCTACACAATTGAAATAAGATAAATTCTGTATAAAATAATAAAACTAGAAAACCCCAACGGATATGAAGAAACACGACCATGTAACACATCATATTTAGAAAAATGCATGTTAGTAAAGCTAGTGTTAAGTTGCATAAATGCTGTGTTTATGTTTCTCTTTTAAAAAATATATCTATCAAATTCACAAGATACATGTATATGGTAAAGAACAGACAAAAATGGGTATGCAAATTAAGCTTGTTTAAACCACCTACTGTATATAAGAGACTAAAAGACATATTCTAAAGTAACATTAATCCAAAGATAGTGCGTGTGAGACAACCATTAAACTTCAATTTACATCCCAAGTCTGTCACAAGAGCAGAAAGGGCTACATTAAATCAACCATTATTACGGCTTTTTAGCTATCTTGCATTTTATGTCACAATATGCACTTTGAAAACATTAAACAGAATGTAATGGTGAAAAGAGCTTTTGTTATATACAGTTTTAATTCAATATTAAGCTAGCTTGCAATCTATTTTACAACGTGCACTTTTAAATAGAATTTAATCTTAAATAGAATGTAATGGTAAAAAGAGCTTATGCCAAAAACGCTTTATTCCATATAAAGACAAATATAACAATTCTCTTTGGGGTACAGTTATTTTTTTTATATTAAACATATGATTTGCATCGTTGTTTTATAATTATTTGCAGGTTATAAGTTGCCTTAGAGTAGAAAACAACTATCTTTTAATTGGAAAAAAAGAAAATCGTTTGTTTGATACAACTGACTTTATTTGCAACTTGTTTTCATAAAATGTTTCGTATTTAGAACGCTCCTATGATGGTTTCATAGTTTTGAGACATATTACAAATTGTCAAGACCTAAATGATGTACACTTGCTTAATTTTTGTTACGTCCCCATAAAAACTACAATATAAACTTATTTAACATAGACATATGTTTATATATTGACAAAGAACAAATTAAAAAAGATTCAAAGATAGAAAATGAAGTGTAAACGTTCTCAAAACATGTCTATGTAAATAACACCATACACTCATGTAATAAAATACAGTCACAATGATGTTGACGAATGCTATAATTAGTATACAGGTTTTTTATCAATGAAGATGATATGTTCAAAAACACTTGATAAACAGTGTGCTAAATGAATTTGTTAATGACAATGTTGATGACAGTCTTGAAATCCCAAAGGATCATATGTTTTCAATAATTTGTAATGAATCCGAAATAAGATAAATGAAATGAGTCATCTAGACATGTAACCGTAAAAGCAATTTAATGATCATAATGTTAATTAAATTTTGTCATTATATCCAATCCATTTGTACCATAATTATTTAATGCGTGTGCGATGAAAATTATCAGTGGTAATTGATCACAACATTGCTTAGAAGTTCGTAATTATGATACAATAGTTTGCCAGTGAATGGCCATTGTTAAAATATAATACAAAGATGATTGATACATCGGGCTTAGTAAGACACAAATTATTATCCTTTTGCAAAACATTGCAAAGGTCATAACAAGGGTTTTGATCCCGAAAAATTAAATTTGCTAAATCATAGGTCAACCACACAATACACATTCAATAACAGAAGTTGTGCTGTTTTTGTGCTTTTAGTTTTGAAATTTATAACGAAAAAGCATGTCTGTTTAAATCACATATGGAAGCGACAGCCAGCTGTATTGAGAAATAATGTGTTTCATTTTACAGAGTTTAAATATTTATTTTGATTAATTGTTCCCCCAATTTATTTTTGTAACTAATTTGTGTTTTAAAAAAAAAGGATGTTTTTCTCATGAAAGTTATAAAAATTTTGGAAACAAATGACCCCCGGAAGCATCAATACAAAAAAATTAAAAATGAGAATTGCAGACTGGTTTTGATTGAATCTTAAAGGGATAATTGATAAATGAAATCCTACGCCCCTAGCACCGGGGGTTGAGCGGTACTCAATTCCAAAACCTTTTTGTGTTGGAAAAATGATCCGAAGGACCCCGAAATATAAAATGAATAAATAGGGGGAATTTTTACCCCGTGCCAGACCCTTGCCGTGGGGAAGTAAAAAAACTGGAAAAAAGTAACTCGGAAACATCATCAAAAAAATAAATAAGAATTGGGGACTCGGTTTGATTTATTGACTGGGGATAAAGAATAAGTGAACATCCCCCACGCCCCCAGACCCGGGTTTTAGCGGTACTAATTTTGACACTTTATTTTGGATAAAGATCCCGAGGACCCCGAAAATAAACAAACTGAAGTGAAGTACGGGGAATTTTTAAGCTGCACAGGACTTGACACCTTGTTGGGAAAAAAAATTCTGGAAAAAAGTGGGCCCTCGGAACATCAATCAAACAAAAAATTTTCTTTAATTTTTTTAAGTTTATTTTAATTATAAAAAAACCCTAGGGTGGGCGATTAAAAAAAAGGATATAATTATGTAAAAATCAATTTTTTTGACCATTGACTCTATAAAGATAAATTAAGCATTACATGAAAAAATTTGGGTAATTTAAAGTTTCAGATTTCAACTAATAATAATTTCCCATAAAAAATTTTTTTGAAATGTTTTGCTATAGAAAATAATTTTTTTACCCCGGGAAAGCATTAAACATTTTAATCAATCATAACTTGCCCTAGCGTGTAAGGCATTTAATTTTTTTTTATTCTATCACAGGAAATAACCGCAAAAACCAAATTAGTTTTAAATTTTTCCATTAATCAAACAAAATAAAATAAGTGTCTTACATACTAACTAGAAGCAATATCCGAATTGCAAATATAAAAAAGATGTTCCTCCCACAACAGCAGACGATTTTGTCGCTCAATTGAACACCAAATGAATACTTCTAAATAAAATTAAATACAAAAGAAAAACTAAATACAGTAAAAGAAACTGATTCCAAATATTAGCTATCGAAAAATAGTATGATAAGTTAGTGTAGCCAAATAAATGCATGCATGAAGACAATATTACATAACAATACTTATAACAATACAACATAGTAATTATTAAAATGTAAATACCCGATTAACCTTAACAAGCCTCCTAAATATGCTAAGTTTTTTCATATAAATGACTCGTTTATTTGGTTCAATAAACAAATTCTAATTGGTCACATATTTCATAATTATCAACCTGCGTGTGTGTGTAGGTAACTCAGTATAATTATAGTGATTTAGTATTTATATGAAAATCAAATGCCACTTTGTTTCTTTTGGCTATACTTATCACAAATGACTTCACATTAATCCAGGTGATTAGCATCAAACATAGATACATTCATTATAACAAAAATTATAAACGCCATGTTTGCCCTTTCTTAGGAAATACAATATATTCAATTTTCTCCAGGCTTAATTTGCCTTTTAACTTTCTTCTTAAACCAATTACAGCCACTTAAGGGATATAGTGTTATAGAAGACAGTAATATAATCCCGGTAAATTATTGTTATCAAATAGAAATTAAAACGTTAGTGTATTAGTCCCTTAGGTTAATGATCCTAAAAACGTTAATTATATATTAAATAAGCATCCTGAGGCAGATATATTCTAAAGACATAGCCGTAAAACTTGCGCGAGGATGATACATACAAAGTGAACAAGAAATAAGACTCAAAACCAACAATTTTTAATTTCTATCAATGAATCACTACAAGGATGTTGTAATAAAAAGTCGAAATACTCTGTTTATCATCCAGATTAAAATATTAGATATCAACAAAAGTGGGAATAGGTTTGAAGAATACTGTCTTGCTTTCCGCATCTTGTTTCCCAAGAAACGGTCGATATAACAATCAAATCTTCTCATATGTCCCTTACATGCTTTTGATTAGTATTAAGATATGATTTACATAGTTTAAGAGTAATGTTATCTAAACTGTATTGACGAATCGCCAAATACGTCCTATTGTGTGTATATTGCATACAAATACGAAATTAAGAATCCTGATCTTTTAATGTAACAGCACTTTAATTCAACATCATGAAGAATACCGAGTACACATTAGCAGAAAGTAATTGGTTCAAAGTAATAACAAGTGGGAGACAGGGACGGAAAGTTAATTAACCTAATACTAATATTCGCAGTAGAGCTAACTGACCACACCAGGTTGGTCGCTGAGTGTCGTATTTATAATGGGATAATTGCCAATAAATACTTTGGCAATAGGCTCTCACACAGCCCACAGACGAAATTGTGGTGATTCGGTGTGACAACGGTGTATTAATTCACATAATTGGTAGCAAGAAGAGGTAAACGAGAAGCAGATGACAAGCCATGCGTATGAAGGATTATGTATACCACAGTATGTCCACGAGGATGTGACAATACTCTGAGTTAAAATATATAAATAGAAGCTTTCTAAGATCTCGATACACAACGTGGCGGAGGTACAGGCTGCCCATGCAGTACCGACTTTTATATATTAATTCTGGCGGTGCATGACCGAGCTGTCGCGACGATAGGGAGAGAGTTGCCCATTCAATTTATCGTGGATGGTATATCAGCTTCAGTGTAGGCCTCGAGCTGAGGCTACCGAGGTAATAGCGGAGGTTGACACCCGGACTCGTTGAGATATGATTCTCCCTTTTGACTCTAAAGATAATTATGCGTGAGTGAGTGGTCTCTCTAGTGATATTACATTTGGTGACCCAGTCAGAAAAGTGGGCTTAACAAAAGTGACTATCGAGAGAAGAAACAAACCCCTAAGGGAAATGCCAAACAACGCGGGCAATATTTGAACATATTGCAGAGGGCTCGGGTTGATTTGGGCGGCCATGTCGATGGACGTTACAGGCAAAGTGCAAGTGTACCCTGTCCATCGCCCCCGTAGACCGGCTTAAGTAGAATTCAAATATTTAAGACACCAATGAGTGGAATATTGTTGAATTCACTGAACAACCTGCATATGATTCATCGAATACGATGCGATTGTGACATGGAACCTTCAAGTGCGACACCATAACCTTTAATATTGTAGTATACTGAACTTATAAAAGCCAAATATAAATATGAATAAAACATATTGTCACCTGTTTACGATAGTGTATAAATTGATATAACCATATGAAGCAGTAGTGGTATGGAAGCGCGTTTGTGTATCGTATATGAACGCGTCATCAGATGCACTTACTAGTTGAGAGCAATGCTGTAACGCAGGATATGAATGGAGGGTACGATTACTCATCTGATTTGTGCTAGTATGGACACCAGCGCGGCAGCAATTATCAGCGAGACTATCCGAAGGTTATATTGTTAGGGCTTAATAAGGTTTAAAACGTGTAGAACATAATCGGCTTATTAACAATTTCTATTAGAATGTCAGTCCAAGAATAAGAATCTATGTTATGTTTTGCAGACAATGTAAGAAGGTTAGGGTTATCTGGCAATAACATTTGTTTTCATCCTTAGACCAAATTCCTTTTTTAATGAATATACAATGAAGACTAATTGTTACTAATGTATGAGAATTTTTGATGTAACATGATAGACTGGTTTATCAAAAAGAAAATAAATATGCAAAATTTATTTAATAGAAAGGATTGCTTTATGTCATAAGAGACTAATTACTCCTAATCAGAAGTTGAAAACTACATCGAATGCAAAACGTTCGTAATTTGAACATTCTATTGTTTCTAAAAAATGATGAAAGCTCCCCAAACTTCAAAATTCAATGGACAATTAGCCGAGCGCAAATAATCTTTGTTCATTATTTAATACCATACAAAATGAAAAGCTATAACGATTAACCTAAGAGCGAAATCAAAACCGAAATCAAATCCCACATTGTTAACCAAAGTTTCACTTCTTGTCTAAATGCATAAAACTGCAATTATAACATCATGACTGGCAATATGAGTGATTCAATGCAGGGATTTGAATAATCTAATTTTCTGAGTAAATGCTGGTCCTGTTTTTCACGTTTGAGGAAGGACCTATATTATATAGACGGTATGAACAGAATGCGTTAAAAGCTGTTTCAAAACTCATGTAATTACCGCTGCGTCTAGATCAATTCACTTATTTCTTTTGAAAATAAGAAATAATTAGCCAAAAATATAGTGATCTTCAAAAAACTTAATACAATGAACTGTCCCCAACTTATTGTGGCTAAATAATTAATATTATGCATCGAAAATTTGTACTTGTCAAACTTGTGTTGGTAATTGTTATAAAATCGCCAGGACTAGCGATGAAAATTAAATATGTGAATAAAAATATTGCTCATCACTTCCTTAATGCTTATTTAAGAGACGGCACCGCTTGAGAACTAAAAAATTGTTTCATTTATGCACCATTTGAAGTAGTCTGGACTATACAAAACATGCGTGCAAAATATCAGATCAATTCCTCGCGGGCCGAGCCGTTTTCAAGAATAATCATATGTGCAGAAATTCAATTACAGAAAAAAATGATAAGCATTGCAAGACGCTTTTCACTCAAATCAGCTACTTAATAGCACTACCATGTAACATTCGATGGTTAAATTTTATGTTTGTAATTTTTATATCATTTGTATAGGATTTAACATTTTTAAGTGTTTCATTTGATCAATTGGAATAAAACAAATTATGTTTTTCTTAAAGATTTTTTTACCTCAAGCTGAGCTCTCTGATTGAAAGAATTTAGTGGCTCATCATAAACGAATTGATTTGGTTCATTATAATTCATAGCAAGAAACTAAAAAAACGAACTTTAAAGTTAATTTTTCAATATTTCAAGTTGTGTTTGCTCGAAATAATCATATCAAGTCAATCGAATATGCTGTAGAAGCGATTCCAGTACAATATGTTTATGAAACAATATGAAATGGGAGTTTAGCTGAAACAGACAAGAGTAACGGTGCGCCACTTCATCATAAATCAAGTTGAATAAAATGTCCCCGGCGTGATAAGTAATTAAGAAGGCAGGGGTGTTATTAGTTCAGTATTTCATTCTTAATTTTATATTATTCCAATTATTTATCTCACCTACGTCGTATTACTACTACCGTTTACATGTTTTTCCCTATAATAATGTGCAAAATATTTTCTGTTAAACCCATTTAATCAATAATTAACAGTATCTATAAAAACGAGTGGTCCTGTTGTAATTGGCAACTGAAAATATCTAAAAGCATGATTTTTTACAACGCAATGGTTCATTAATTAAAGTTTCTTCTCCGAAACTGTTAAAAACAAAGCAAAAAAACCCCTTGACAATGAATTATCATTTATTATATATAAAATTATATTGTGTCAGCATATTGAAACTAGATCGTGTGTAATACTGTGTTTGAGGACTGGTTCGATTAACGAAAGAAAACAACGAATTTTTCTGTTGGGTAAAATATATTTAAAAAAAATATGTCACGTGTGTACATTCATAATGACAGTAAACTACTTATTAATTAATTTGCTAGCGATGTAAAAGTATTAACAAAGATTTCCCCATTATCCCATCGCGTGTTATAAAAATATAAAGTAACAAAAAAAACATGACCACACGAAATGCTTTATGAATTTGATTCTGACAGTATTATTGTTAAGAAGACCAGAGTGATATATTTTGGAAAATGGCGTAGGCTTTCAAAAAACAAATTCACGATACCTTAGTCATCAATAAACTCAACCTTTAAAAAGTGAAACCTTTTTCTTTAACCCTCTATCAATGGATTTTTTTCAAATAAAAAAATCATATTAAGATTTGAAAAAAAATCGTAGTGAAGCTAAGCGCTTGGGTTTTTTCCACTCTTTCCATTTAATTTTAGATATAAAATAGAAATCTAAATTTATATCTTTCTCCTTTAGACGTAATAACCTTTTAGCACCTTAAACTCACTTTTAAAAGATGAAAATAACCATTTTTTTTACGGAGTTGTTTTTTGCAGTATATTACAATAGTTTTTCCGACGAACTCCGTGACAGTTATCACAAGAACTCCTTGACAAGTTATCAATAAGAACTCCATCCCTCGTGTAACACTTCCTCCCCCGGGTAATTGGTTAGTCTTATAACAATTCACCGTCGAATCTGTTAAAAATCATTGATTAAATGAGAACCATTATCGCGTGGTTTTTTTTTTAAACGATACGATAAACAAAAAAATCGACACCTTTTGAAAAAAGAAAATAACAACATTGAATTTCAAAATTGCAATATTATAATAAAAAGAATATAATTTAAATAACGTATATATGTTAATGAATGTCAGCCAGAAAAAAAGAGCAACTAATGCCAATAATGTTTGATGAACGACACACAATTGAATGTGTTTTGATACATGTTTCCATGATTCTTCGCTTGGAATATTTCAAAACATATGTACATATATAAAGGTAATTAAAGGCTAAAAGAACAATTTTGAAATAATTCTCTAGAACGCTAACCTACATCTTTGAATCACTAAATCAAGGGGCATCATGTAACAACTTAACTAAAAAGGGTTACAATTATTTACAAGATAAGTAGACATTTGTCTAAAAACGTTTTGTTAACAAGAACACTAGTTTCACTTCAGAAAGTGTCTTCAGATATCATAACAACTTATTTTTGTCTATAAATATGCGAAACACTAGAAGCTTCGTGCAGCTGAACATAATGGAATCATACGTTATCCAGGTACGTAATGCTACATTCATTATCAAACCAGGCGCGTCAGGAGCCAACCTATCATAAATGAAAATTTTAACAATTAACCTGCAAACGATATCAAACAGTTAACACTAATTAAAGGTATGCCTGTTGTCTAAATGCACCCTGTGCTATTGCTGCTCTTGCGTAAAGAGACATTAATGTACATAACTTGATAAGATAATATAATACAAAGAAATTATTTTGTAGAATTGTATAACGCGTTTTACCCGGCGCGTTAAAAGTTGTTGTAAGTGCATACTGCTAACGGATTTTTTAATATGAAAAAAAATCTATGAAATATCTGTACTAGAAAAATGCTTTTAAATTGTAGGATTAAGCGCAATGGTTTGTAAATAGATAACTCAGCAAATATACGATCAATATATATGTCTAAATCAGCATTGTTGAAGAATTATGTTATCCTAAAAGAATAAAACGAAATTAAACCTAAACAAAAGGTGAACTTATAATATAATATCTGAAACTTCAGGTCCAAGTTTAATGCAAAACATAATATAGTATGATACGTGGTTATTAATTATTATAACAAAACATGATGGTAGGCTATATATGTATTAAAGTTCAGTTCGGAATAATATTTTGTGATGTTTATGAGAATTCGGTTGAAAGCAACATACGCACAAAACATGTAATTGTACATTATCAGTAATTTATGTCGGTTGTTTTCAATATTAATTGGCTGCATAACACTTATTTCCGACGGGATGATACTTTTAAGTTGTAAAGGTCTCACATTTCCCAAACATACATAGAGTGATTAACTTATTGAATCATAAGTTATCTTTACTAATGTTGAGAACAAAAAACAAACAAACAAAGCTATTATTGTATATTTTCTACGTTCAACTTGATTATCATTGAAATTGTTCCTGTTATATGGGACATTGGAAATAAATCTTAACAAAATGAAATGTACAACAAACTTTTTGTTAAAACGTCTTTGCAGAACAAAGGTATGAGTGAGCAGCCGATATAATTTATCAAATTCAGTCATTTTTGTACGTTCTCGGTTTGATGTGGCAAAAAAATACACGTATAAGCAAAACCAAACTTTTTATAAGATATAACACATCACTGAATTAAAGTACAGATTGTTTACAGATGCTTTTGTCTAAATTTGGGAACTTTCTATGTCATCTGTATGTAAAATAAATCAGCTAACTACATATTTAGAACACACCACTGTAAAAGTATACTGTTGTATGGAATGTTATAAGCAAACAACAAAAAAGCGGTAAATTATTAATTTAACGTGTTCATGTTCATTTGCAGCCTTTGCTCATTTTTTTCTGACGATTATTATAACTAAGCTATAGTGTCTAGTATCCAGTTTCATTTTTCAAATAAGGAACTTTGCACATAGTTTATATGATGAAGCTAGTACTTGGTTTGCAAGACTAAGATAATTTGCAATATTCTAGAAATTATTTTCTTCTTCAGAAATTATATTCGATTTATTCAATATTCTTGTGTTACCTGTAATACGTACTTCAGTAAAATATGTTTTCCAGTTCTTAATAGGGAAGCTTCAAGCTTTATCAGGCATAAGCTTGTGTATTTAAAGCTGCATTTGTTTCATAATATAGAAATTTCTTAATACGTAGGAATATTCTGCCGTCGGTCTAAAAACCAAACAGTCTGCTCTTTTAATTAATATTCTTAACAATATCGTTGTAAATATAATAAAATACTGTTCAGAAATTAATATTTTACGGTAACACTCGAATTCAAAAATGCAAATAAAGACTGTAATTAGCTCGTGTATGCGCTACATCACAGTGTTAGACTTTTAAAATATCAATAGCTGTAAAATAAAATGCAGCTTTAAACATATTTCATCCATAAATCGTATTCATTGGAATAAATAGAATTGATAATATTAAAAGAATGACTTGTTTGATAATTTCATTTAAAAATGTTAAGGAATGAAAATAAGCGGCACATTTTTTATGAAGTTTGATATCATAGACAATATTCCACTTTTTAAATTTAAACACATTTCCTGTTCTTCAGTAAGCAAAGATAGCATATTTCTTTCACAGCACATAATGCGTGGGATGTCTTCCTCAGAATAAAAATAAAATGTGTTCATGTTAAATATCTAAGGTTAAATTAGAAATCATGTTCTCTGTACTTTATTAGAATTTGGTTCAAAGCAACACGCGCATATTACATGTAATAGTTCATTATCTGTGAGTTATGTTGATTGTTTGCAATATTTATTGGCGGCATAGCACTAATTTCTGATTTAATGACATTCATTTATAACTGTTCGGCGTCTCTCATTACTCACGCTAACACTGAAAGCATTATATTTGTTAAAATCAAATAAAAAGTGGCGCATTGCTCTATTTCCTAGGTTTATTGTCATAGTACTTGTATAATTAAGGAAAACAAATCTTTGAAGTGTTGTCGAAAAACTTCTACAATTACGTCCATTTGTTTTGTTTGTCAGTGATACAGAGTTGGTATTGTTGTTTGTTGTCTGACAATCAAGCTGGGTTTTTTTTTGTAATGTCTTCTATATAAAAAAATATATAGAGAGAAATATAAAGTTGTATATGATGCTCTTCTGGCGAAATTTCAGGCATTCTTTATCTTTATCATTTACTTACACGCAATGTTTGCGTCAGGATGCTGCTCTGATAAATGCATTGTGCTCTGCTCTAAAACATAAACAAAGCTTTGCGTCATTCAGAATTAAATTTCAATATACGTTTTGAATGATTACTATTTCCTTTCACCTCATGCAACTTTCTTATTGTTGTTCATCTGTTTTGTTCCAATTATCAAACTATCCATGTGTGTGGCTTTGTCTTATTATTGTAACGTTTGGTACGCATGATAGCAATAACTTATTTTATGATTCTGTTTTGTAAATGTTTACTTTGTGATCCTTAGTAAAACGGCTGTCTTCCACGTTATTTACGTGTTTGATATGAGTGTTGCAAATAAAGTCATTACTCGCTTTTCTTATGGGGTAACTTCTCCCGATCATAAAATAGGGTGCAATATACTAAAATATTGGGAAGGGCTCTAGTTTACAAAGTAGATTTCAGTTTTATTTACCTGGAAATGTTGTCATTAGCTTCTGACTTCTTTGTATTTGTTCAAACAAGTAGGGTGCGAATGAACTCGTGTAATTAAAGGTAAGGTTGTGCTGAAACTCTTACTCTTTAAATGTTTTGTTGATCTTGATTTGCTTCCATCAGTTATTACGGTAACCTTACAATAAACAGTTTACCCAATGGAACTTTGGTCACTTCATTCTGTTTACAAAATAATCTATTAATGGTGAAAATGGAAAAAACAAAATAGTCAAAGATATATATGTGTGTTAATTTTGTGTATTAACCTAAAAATGTCAGATGTGGAAAACACTTGAAATTGAAATAATTGCATAGATTAAATTATAAACTACATCGATCCCTTTGTGACCCTAATCAGTTTAATTTGAATTCTCAGGTAAGTGAATTGCAATAAAATCTTATCTTCAATGTATTTGTTAACAAATGACCACATGTCCATGTTTATGGTAAATATATATTGTTATTCATTAAAAAGGTCAAAGTATCAATCAATCGTTGTATATTATTTTATTATTTTTTTAAACACACAATCATATAGTATTGACTTGTTTCTAAGATAAAAGAGTTCAGTTACAAGTAAGAAAAAAATATTGGTTTAAAGTTCACCATAATTACAAAAAACTTTTACCATTTTCGGCTAAGTCTAATGTATTGGGAAATTATAGTTTTATAAACAGGACCTTATTATACGTTTTTATTGTTTAAGGTTATTTTCGTTTTTTTTCTTCTTTTATTCAAATGAAATAGGCAGATTTACAAATAATTTACCACATACCACAATTGCAAAAACGTATATTTGTTTTCTATATAGAATACGATATTTTTTAAACCACTTTTACTGTCAGCTTAAGATTGCCTATACAGCAATATTTTGAAATATCAGTGCTCCTTTACTGACAAATACTAAATGGTATCTGCAACTTTATTGTTGTCTTACATGCAACAATTGCGTCAACATGTTACTTTGATAGATGATTCGTGATTTTCAAAAGATCTTTTGTTATAACTATTGTTGATCTACCGTATATATAAAACATTTTAAATTTATTTATAATAGAAATTAGCTTTACATGTGCTGATAGCATGTAATTCCCGATGGATTTTACGTCTCAATCATTTACTATTGAAATAATTTAATGTTTGTTGTAGTAAATGCATGAAGTTAAGACAAAATGATTTCGACAACTTTGCGATAAATATGCCAAACAAATATCAATAAATCAATAATCAGATATTAAATCCAAAAGACGGGTATACCTGTTTTATGGGCGACTACAAACATACTGTGAGTGAAAAAAGTATATTCGTAGGCAGACAAACGTCTTTAAAGAACATTTTAAAAGTATTAGCATTCTAGGTCAAATAAATGTAGAACACCATATCTAAAAGGACGCGTTCATGTAAAGGCAGATTGAATATATAGATAAGTAGATCTGTTAGTTGAATATATTTGTCTGTGGTCAATCATGAGATGCATGTATCTTTTTTCAAAATCAAGTTTAATATCAATTTAACAAAAAGTGACTTTAAAGAGTATAAAGCGATACTTTATTAAATATTTTTATACAATTAATTAACAGTAAATAATGTTTTTCCATAACCTTATGGTAGATTCTCGAAATAATTGTAACATTGACCGTCTTGTTAATATAACACATAATGCATATTTGATACGATTGGTTTTTGTAATTACTTCAACTTTGTTGGCTTTTGGAATTGATACAGAGAATGGTACAGTTAAATTGGATATGTCATTTTTATGTTTTAAATTAGCTCATTTCTATGAAATTCATCAAACAGACGCATTTGGAATTTCTGTCATGGCATTAGATATTTTGTTAAATAATTAGACAAAAAATATGATTCAGAATCTCGTCTGTGTACACACGTTCAAAATTGCATCAAATTCATTTAATTATTTTTCAACTTTAATAGGTAATTAGATACAAGCAGATATTATTAACATTTGTAGCTTCGAATTCCTAGGGTTGATCAAATTTGAAAGTAAAAACATTTAATTACACAATTGATCAGATATTAGGGACTATGTTACTATTTCTAGTACTCATGAAATTGTAAGGACTAATTATTCAACATGAATATAAGAAATTGATTCAATCAATATGTCTTTTCATTAACATGCCTTTTTAGATTCATTGTTCTACAAATGTTTGACCTAGCATGAAGATATTTTTCAAAGAATTTTCTAAACCAAAAAGTATACATGTTCCATCCATCGCCTTAAGACGGGTATACATGTACCCGTCTTTGGGATGTAATATTTGAGCATTAATTTACATTTTTACTTTTTTTTGGTACATTCATTGCAATCTTGATAAAAGGTTGTAAAACAAATGTTTTCTTAACTTCATTCATATGTTTCCGTAATTGTTTAGCTACTAAGTTGTCTCAGAAATGGCAAGATAGAAAATCTGTTCCGACTTGCTTTTCTCTTGTTTATACCATTCTTTGTATGTAGGTCGTTCATAAAAAGATAAATAATTCAAATTTGCACTAAATATTGAATGTATGTCTTCTTCAATTAGCTACTAGACCAACATAATGTTTTGCGTTATTTAACGACTGTCTATCATGCAACGCATTCAGCAATGAAGTATATGACACAAGCTTCTGTCCTGACTTTGATTTTGCTAAAAAAAATGTATTTTGATTACTGCAGACATACATGTAAATATTATTCACTTAGCAATAAGCATTATTGAATGTTGAATAGATTTTTTAACATCTTACTTTGTAACTGATTAAAACAATAAATTATAATCGGCAAGAAGACTTCTTTGCAACCGGAATTATTCTTGTTTACAATATTTAAAAATGTAGAATAACATTATTTTATCCAGCGTAAGCAGCCATTTTATTTTTATTATTTGTACTATAGGTTGAATATTTTGACAAAACATTTAACTTATCACATAATAATGGTTATGAAAATCGTCAACATCCTCATTTAGATGTTATGTTAAAAAAAATCGCACATTTCATGACGTATTTATGTTATTAACTAAGCATACTAATCTCTTACTTATCATTTTATGCAAGGAATACATTTAGAGAATGGCCATCATATCATCTTTGAGAACTATATTTTACTTCTGAAACATTGATTATATTACAAAAGAAGAAATACTCATGGATAAAAGCGTACAGACTATAAAACAACATCTTGATTACCTGGAAATTCAAATTCATGCCACTTAATTTTTGATTATACCAATGGTTTGATTTCATACATACCATTTTTATTTTTTGAAGATAAAAAGACATTTCCAATTTCGAAAGTAAATCAACGCCTAAAAAGTTCCATTTATTTAAATTAAACGACGGCATACAATGATACATTTTCTTTGTAAATAATTTGCTTTTTTACTAGTTTAAACATATTTTATTTCGAACATTTTGCATATACAAGATTTACATACAATAGTGAAATAATACAAATGCTGAAATAGAATCAGATCCGATAGCATCAAATGTGTACAAAGGCCTTTACTGTACTATAAATATGACGGGTATTGGAAATGTTGAAATATTAAATTTGAGGTAGAAAAGTAATTTTTAATACAAGTAGATTTAAAAAGAAAATTGAATATCGTTTGCTGTCTCGGAGAAACATTTGAACGGCCCGAAATATGCTAATATTGATATCGTCACTTAAGGTTGTGTCGCCGTTAAGTAGTGTGTGGAAGTTAATATTGCACTAGACTAAAAGAGTTTGGAAAAGGCTTGATAGTACTGTATTGTTTGCATTAAAAGAAAAAATGATAGTTTCTGGTAATCCGCATTGACATAGAGGTGTGTTAACAATATGTTTTCTATAAAGATGGTGGTTTAAAGAAATGCACTCTGTTCGTAGGCGTGCATGGTATATTTGCCATTTTCTGACACCTGTATGGAAATATTTTGGACATTGTTTTATGTTTCTATTCAGGAAACACTTGAAAGCAGATAATGTAGGTGCATTTGTACAACAATTGGTAGTTCATTCCATTTATGAGAGCTGAAGGAAGAATAACGTTATATAGTATTGTCTTTGGGTATATAAGCTAACAACCATTTACACTAGGACATATAACATGTCATAAATCATGGTTAATAACTAATATTCTAACACGCCTCGTGATTTTCTCACAAAAAGAAACCGGTGTAAAACTTAAACACTGGTTAAGGACTACTTGTATATGCGGCTGTTACGTTTTCTCCTTCGATTATATTGCTTACAAAGCCTTTTTTAAAGCAACAAAAAAAAAAACACACTTTTATTGATAGTTTATGTTCTTATAATGTTTTCTTTTCATACAATACTGAAATAATATCTCACATACACTAACGTCACAGATTGGATCCATAACAAATAATAAATATTTTGACAAAACGGCGCCAATCCTTTAGCAGCGTAATGACGTCATCCTAAGTACACAACTCATTCATAAACCAGCTAGAATGACGTCATTTCAAACATACATGCACTGATGTAAACACAATAGACTCCAGTCTGAGACTTAAGTTTTTATTGTTGAAAGTTTGATAAATAATATTTTTTTCTGTTTAATAATTTCTATATTCTAACAACAGTAGGGTGCGAAATCGAACAGCGTTACCCGAAAATCGGCACCAGAAGTAATCTCCGCTTGAAAAAATACCATTAGTGATTTTCCTTATTTCTTCTTGTTATAATCGAAAAAAATATCGGTTTGAGCGGTGTTTATCGGCTATCTAAACCCCGTTTTGTCGTTTTGATGCGCAAAAAAATTAACAATCAGGAAGGTACGGCCTTCATGGTCAATTCCTACACATCAAAACTCCAAACATGTGTAAAATAGCCGATAAACACCGCTAAGACCGATATTATTTCTTAAGTTAAGCAACATATTACCTAGTTGTCGCAAGCGGGGCATCAGTCTTTTCCTGTATTTTATCAATTTTCCATTTATCTCTGACACATGTTACTGAGCCGTGTCATCAAGACGCTTGATCCCATATAAACTCATCTACCTTCAATAGCATACATATAAACACCTGCTTCATGTAATGGATCTTTATCCAGCTGTGGGTCTTCATTACATTCAACTGTATGAAATTAAACAAAATAATTATCAACAGCATTCACTTTCATCTTTTATGAAAATGATTTCGTCTAAACCCAATAAAGAGAACATACTTGTGTTTATAAAAACAATCTTCACAAAATAATATATTTTGTCTCAACAATTCTTACAGGTTATATAGCAAATTCATAGTTGTCCCAAGTGCAGGTTTCTATGTTGAGGCAATGTCAAGCTAAAAAAGCAGGAGTACTCAATGTAATTGGAGATGCCTTGATCTGAATATCTTTGGTATTCGTATTAAATATTTTTACATAGTCTGAAACAAAAAACAACAACAACATCAACACTTTAAAAAGAAGGTACTTTTATGCTTAACGTTTCGATGTAAAACTTATTGAGTTTAATCGCATGTAAATGTGCAAGTCATACTTTTAATATACTTTCTCTGAAAACTATTCAGATATCAGTAATATAACAGTCATGTTTAAAATGGTCGGGGCTTTTAAAATCACATATAAACTTTCATTTTCAATTTGGTTGTAATAAAGAAGTGATGGACATATTATTGAGTACTGTACATTTAGTTTTTACTGTACTTAAAACTTGTCAACAATCAACATGTCAACATGTTATAAATGTTTACAGCACAGTATATGATTCATATATAGGTTAACATATGCACACTGATAAACTAGCTGAGGATTATACGATTAATACTTTGTCATGGTCACCGTAAGAGAAAGGAATTAGAGATAAGAGTTATTATTAAAAGTAAAACAAATTCAAGATCTAAGTTAAATTTTACTTGTAATGTGCGGTTTAAGACTTGTTTTGCAGTATTTTATCACCATATTTCTATTGTGAAACTAACGTTGTATGGGCTGTTTTTGCATATGTTTACCACTTTTTGGTAATTTTCTTGGATTGTAGTATATATTTAATAAATATTTAATTAATTTTTAAGCCATGTAAAGTGTAACAAACAGTGTCCCTAATAAAACCATTGCGTGTTATACAGTTACAAAGTACACAAAAACATCTCCACAAAATTGTTTATGAATTTGATTCTGGCAGTATTTGTTGTTAAATAGATCAGAGTGATATTTGTGAAAATGCTTTCAAAACAATTCACGGAACCTCGGTCATCAAATAATCTTCAAAATCGAAACCTTTTTTTCTACCCCTCTATCAGTGCAATTATTTTCATTCAAAATCATATTAAGACTTTGAACAAAAGTCGTAGTGAAGCTAAGCGTTTGATAGTTTTATTTACCATTCTTTCATATAATTTTGTATTTAAAATACAATTAATATATATATATATATATATATATATATATATATATATATATATATATATATATATAAATATATATATACACATATATATATAGAAATGAGAGAATATATACACACATACCACCACATCGATATGCCAGTCCAATTACGGCACAGCGCCTAGCAGAACAGTCATGAAAGCATAGCCACTGCTCATCCACCATCACAAAAATGATGGTTTCAGAACAGCTTTATATACAGTCACAAACTGCACTACACATTCAAACAAGCTCAACATTCACATATATAGAGTTTGTTCTCTGTTATCATATCTCACAAATCAACGATGACATTTTTATTGTCTTCTTCACTGATTGGGACCAGAGAACTATATATCTATTTCCGAAAGTCAACTGGATCCCGTAAGATCAAGTAGATCCGTAGGATACAATGAATTTAGACAGATAAAGTATATATAAAGGGGATAATTAAATTCAATACAGTTATACAGTTATCTCCCTTTATACATATATATATATATATATATATTCTCCTTTAGACGTTATAGTTATTTAATGACAGTGACCTGTCAAATCTGCTATTAATCATGATTGATAAAATGAGAACCATAACGCGTGTTTTTGTATTTTAATGATACGATAAACATAGGAAAATCGAACCTTTTGAATAAAGAAAATCACAACATTGAATTTCAAAATTGCAATATTATAATAAAAAGAATATAATTTAAATGGTGTATATATGTTGATGAATGCCAGCCAAAAATATTTAGAGCAATTAATGCCAATAATGTTTGATGATCGACCCACAGTTGAATGTGTTATGATACATGTACATGATCCTTCGCTCGAATTATTACAAAACATGAGTACGTATAAGGAAATAAAAGGCAAAAAGAGGTTCAATTTTGAAATAATTCTCTAGAACGCTTACCGACACCTTTGAATCACTTAATGAAGGGGCATTGTATATCAACTTAATAAAAAGGTCACAATCATTTCAAGATAAATAGTCATTTTGTCTAAAAAAAAACCTTTGTTAACAAGAAAACGGATTTCACTTCTTCGTGTCTACACTATCTAGCTCGAAAGTAAAAAGTGGCTTCAGATAACTTAAAAAGTTATTTTTGTCTATAAATATGTGAAAGACAATAAGCTTAGTGCAGCTGAACCTAATGAAAACATACGTTAAACCAGTACATAATTTCACATTCCATTATCAAAATAGGCGCGACAGGAGCCATCTTATCATTAAGAAAAAATATAACAATTAACCTGCTAACGATATCAAACTGTTAACACTAATTAAAGGTATGTTTGTTGTCTAAATGAATTCTGAGTTATGTTGCTCTTGCGTAGACAGACATTAATGTTTATAACTTGATAAGATAATAGCACAAAGAAAGTATAATGTAAAGTGGTAAAACGCACTCCTACCCGCGTTTTAAGTTGTTGTAAGTCCATACTGCGAAAACGGGTTTTGAAAAATATGAAAACAAATTCTATGAAATATCTGTACTTGAAAAATGCTTTACAACTGTAGGATAAAGCCAAATATTTGCAAATGGATAACTCAGCAAAATACAACTTATATATTTCTAAATCGAAATTGTCAAAGAATTATGATATCCACAAAGAATAAAACAAAATGAAATCAGAACAAAGGGTGAAATGATATGAAAATAAATATCTGAAACTTAAGGTCCAAGTTAAATGCAAAATATAATATGAATTGTATGATAAGTGGAAAGTTGTTTTAAGTTATTAATAACAAGACATATTTTAATGATGGTATATAAATTTAAGTTTTAATTCGGGATAATATATTATGATGTTAATAAGAATTTGGTTGACAGCAACATACGCACAACACATGTAATCATTGTTCATTGTTGGTTGTGATTCCAATATGTATTGGCGGCATACCACTGATTTCCGACGGTACGATACTTTAAAGTTGTTAAGGGTCTCATATTTCTCACATATACCAATGCTAAGAAATAACAAGAAAACATAGTCATGATTGCATATTTCGAACGTTGATTATCATTAAATTAAAAGTGTTCCTGTTAATATAAGACATTGGAAATAAATATTAGAAACACAAAAACCTTAAAAGAAACATATTGTTAAAAACGTATTTGCAGAACATAGGTGTGAGCAGCTGATATAATTTATCACATACAGTCATTCTTGTACTTTCTCGGTTTGCTGTGGCAAAGGAAGTACACGTTGATTAAGCAGAACATAGCTTTTTATCACTGAATTAAATCAAAGATTATTTACAGATGCTTTTGTCTTAATTTTGGAACTTTCTATTTTATCTACTTGTAAAATTAATCAGGTATTAATAACATAGTGTGAAATAATATTGTTGTATGGAATGTTATAACACAGAAAATCTGTCAATTATTTAAGTAAGTTAAACGTATTTATGTTCATTTCCTGTCTTTGCTCATTTTCTGTTTATATTTTGGACCTTAATTATAAATAAGATATAATTTCTTGTATCCTGTTTCTTTTTTAAAATAAAAGGCTACGCGCAAAGTACACATTATGAAGATGAGATTAAATTACATAAGAACGTATTTTTGTTTCTTCAATAATTATATTCAATTCATTTAATATTCTAGTGTTACGTGTTATACTTCAGTACAATATTCCAGTTCTTGACAGGGAGCTGCAAGCTATTTCAGTAACGCTGTGAAACTTTTATCATAAATCATTATGAATTATTGTCACGCGACGTGGTCGTGAAGACGGGACAGGGGTTGGATTTTCATTTCAATTCCATTCTTATTTATGACAATCTTAGAATCAGCTCAGTCTTCTACGTCATGTTACAGTGATGTTTATCAGTAACGATTTAAAAAAAAAACATAATCTGTTTATTTAGAATATTCCATCCATACTTTTTATTTGCTGTTGTTTCACTTATAACATTGTTTCTCGCTTTGTACCAAACAATACCATGTATTTACATACTGAAATAAATTATCATTATTATAATCATATTTTAAACTATTGGAATAAATAAAGTTGATTATAAACGGTTTATTTCTAAAAATAGTTAAAAAAAATAAAAATTTACAAAATGTTTGATAAAGTTTGATATCATATACAATATTCCATTATTTGTATTTTAAAACATTTTACTATTCTTCAATTAGCAAAGTTAGCATATTTCTTTACAGTGCATAGCGCGTTGGATGTCTTCATCAGAATAAAAATAAAAATGTATTCATGTTAAATATTTAAGGTTAAATTAGAAAGCATGTTCTCTGTACTTTATTAGAATTTGGTTCAAAGCAACACGCACAGATTACATGGAATAGTTCATTATCTGTGAGTTATGTTGATTGTTTGCAATATTTATTGGCGGCATAACACAAATTTCTGTTTCAGTGATATTCAGCGTCTCTCATTACTCACGCTAACACTGAGTGTGAAACTGACTGAAAAAAATGTTGAAACAATGCTCTATATTCTGGGTCTATTGTATTTGTTCAGTTAAAAATGTTGTCGAAAATGTTCTTCATTTACTTAAATTTGTCTTCTGTGACACTTTTGGGGTGGGCTTTGTCTAATAAGGGTTGTTTTTCGTGATTGTTGTCGGACGTTCAAGTTGTTGTTGTTGTTCCTTTTAAATGTCTTTTATATATTTTTTGTTTTTGACATATGAGTGTATATGCTGCCGATAAAGCGAAATATAAAGTTGTAAATGATGCGCTTCTGGCGAATTTTGCGGCAATCTTTATCTTTATCATTTTCTTACACGCAACGTTTGCGTCAGGGCGCTGCTCTGGTCCATGCATTATGATCTGCTCAAAAACATAAACAAAACTTCCATCACTCAGAATTGAATTAAAAATATACATTTTGAAGTGATTAACATTTCCTTTCACCTCTATGCCACTTTTTGATTGTTGTTTATTTGTTTTGTTCCATTAATCAAATTATCTTTTTGTGTGGCTTAGAAAAATTGTAGTGACATTTGGTATGCATGATAGCAATCACTTTTTTATGATTGTGTTTTGTGAATGTTTACTTTGTTATCCTGAATAATACGACTGTCTGCCACGTTATTTACGTGTTTGATATGAGTGTTGCAAATAAAGTCAATAATCGTTATTCCATTGGAGGAACTTGTTCCCGATCATAAACATAGGGTTTCATATACTAAAATGTTAGGCAGGGTCTCCGATTTACGATGTGGACTTGTCACCATTCTGATCTCGTTGCATTTGTTAAATCAGGACGTGTGTAGATGAACTCGTGTAATTAAATGTCAAAGATTAAGCTGAATCTTTTACTCGTTTAATCGTTTGTTGATCATGATTTACTTCCATCAGTGATAACCTAACAATAAAAGATGTATTGGATACTTTGTTCTCTTTACAAAACATGTAGCATGATGGTGAAAATGAAAAAAATAGACAAAAATGTCAAAAAATATAAACATGTATGATCTTTCTTGACAATGTTACGTACGGAAAATTGTTATTATGTCTAAAAACCTTACTTGTCAGATGTAGAAACAGTTTATAGCAATAATTGCAAATATTGAATGAAATACCGATACCACATATTGATCCCTTCGTGACCCTAATTAGTTTAATTTGAATTCTCATGTTAGTGGATTACAATAAAACTTTATACTCAATGTGTTTGTTAACATAAGACCACATGTTCATGTTTATGGTAAATATATTGTAAACCATTTAAAAGGTCAAAGTATCAATCAATCGTTGACAATTTCATTGTATCTTTAAACACACAATCGTATGGTAGTGACTTGATTTTAAGATAAAATAGTTCAGTTATGAGTAAGAAAAAAATTACTGCTTTTACGTTTACCATACTTACAGACACTTGTACCATTTTCGGCTAGAAAATTCTAATTTTACAAAGAGGACCTCATTAAAATGCTTGGCACTTATTGTTGAAGGTTTGTGTTTGTTTTTTTTAAATTTTATTCAAAGGAAACAGGCAGATATGCATATAACAGACTATACACCACAAATGCAAAATCCTTTATCTGTTTACTAAATACATATTTATCGAAACCACTTTTCTTGTCAGGTTAAGATTGCCTATACAGCGATTAATATCAGTGCTCCCTTACTGACAAATACTAAATTGTATCTGCAACTTTATTGTTGTCTTACACGCAACGATTGCGTCAAGATGTTACTTTGATAGATGATTCGTGATTTTCAAAATATATTTACTTTTGTTATAACTATTGTTGATCTATTTAAAAAAAAAAAACTTTTAAAGTTTCTTTGTAATGGAAATTAGCTTTAAATGTGCTGATAGCATATGATTCCCGTCGGATTTTACGCCTCAAACATTGACCTCTGAAATGATTGATAGAAGGACTAAAATTTTATATGTCTTGAGGTAAATGCACGAAGTTAAGTCAGATATTAAATCCCAAAGACGGGTAAACCTGTTTTATGGACGACAACAAAAATATTGTGAATGGAAAAAGTATATCCCTAGGCAGCACAAATGTTAAACAAAATCCTTAAATGTTATTTAAAGAATATATTATGTAACTTCAATAATGAGATGCATGTATCTTTCTTCAAAATCAAGTTTAATACTCATGTTACAAAATTTGATTTTAAAGAGTATAAAGCTTTGGTATGTTATAAAATATTTTTATAAAATCTATCAACAGTAAATAATATTGTTTCCGTAATCTTATGGTAAATTCCCGAACGGGTTGTAACATTAAACACCTTCTGTTCTATAGCACACATGAACAGTGTACGTAAACAGAATAAGAATTATTTGGTTCTGTATTAATTGATCAAATACTATTTTTAGTTCGAATGAACGTGTGGTTTTGCACTTTCAGTTGAGTTTTCATTTCTCCCGATAAATCTCTTCTTTTTTCGGATTTAAATGATTGTTCGACCCAAATCAATGCATATTTGATACGCTTGATTTTTGTTATTAATTAAACTTCGTTCGATTTTGGAATTGATACAGAAAAAGGTACAGCTAAATTGGAAATGTCCTTTTTATGTTTTAAATTAGCTAATTTCTATAAAATTAATTTAAAAGGCGCATTGAAATTTGTGTCATGGCGTAAGATGGTTTTGTTTTATTAATAATCAGACAAACAAAATATAAATAAAAATAATCCCGTCTGTATACACACGTTCAAAATTGCATTAAATTCCTTTTGATTATGTTTTTAATCTTAAAAGCTTTTTTTAAAAAATCAAGCAGATATTATTAACTATTATGAGAACGAAATTTCAGCTTCAAATTTCTACGATTGATTAAAGTAAACGAACCCATTAAATTACTCAATTTATCAGATAGTCGGGATTATGTTGCTATTTCTAATGAAATTGTAAGGACTTATTATGCAATATGAATGTTAGAAATTGATTCAATCAATCTGTCTTGTAATAAACATGTCTTTTTAGATTCATTGTTCTACATTTGTTTGACCTTAATTGAAGATCAAACCTTAAAGCGACCAAAAAGTAGACTTGGCCAACCCACAGTGTTAAACAGTCGCTAAAAACGGGATGTAATAATTGAGCATTAATATACTTATTGTTGTAAGGTATATTCATAACCGCCTCCGTGGTCGAGGGGTTAGAGTCCATGACTTCTTATCCAGTAACCTCTCTGGCGTGGGTTCGATTCCCGGGAGATGCTTTGGTAGTTTAGCGCGGAGGAAGGTAGTCTAGTACTGGTGTAACTCTCCAGGAACGATGGTTAGGAAACTACCCGCCTATATGACTGAAATACTGTTGGGAAAAGCAAACAAACAAACAGGTTTATTCATTGCAACCATGGATTAATGTTATAATATATTTACATCATTGATCTTTTTCCGTAATTGGTTAGCTGTTATGATACGATGTTCTATAAAAAGAAATCCTTATCTATCTCCTACGATAGTACATTCTTATATATGTACATCATGCAACTGCAAGGTAACTGCCCGATAACAATTGCCTGGTAATTATTTTTGATATCAGATTAGTAACTTGATATCAAAAATAAGCCCCGCCAATTTCAATTATTTCTTAAAAACAAAATTGCCCCTTTTACAAAATTCGTTATTTAAAGGTAGATATTTTTGTAATTGGACAGTTTTTATATGTTACATGATCAATAGAAAAACATGATACTGTCTTTTGATATCAATTTTATCAGGCTCGCCTCGCCCCTTTCTAGCCCATATCAGCATCGCCTGATGTCAAAAGACAATAGCATGTTATTCTCTATTCTTAGAAAAGTTAAAGTTATAAACCCTACTATGATAAATTTGCAGCTATGACAGCGAGAGGATTAAAGAGGGCATTATGGTTATCAATGTGTGTAAGTAAAGTATGATTAATGTACTTTCAACTTTGTTTTTGTCAGATTATTAAACTTTTAAATAGATGATATGCATCTATTTCATCACTATATTATGAATATAGGACAAGACTCTTTTACTTATTATTTTATTTTTGACGTTCACCGAAACAGTGAGTGTCCCAGCACGCACAGCTACATATGATTTACTTTTTGTATGTCAGCTTTCTTTCATTTAGTCTAATGCATAAATGCCGAATAAAGTAAATTCCACGCAATTGATGTATAAAAAGAGGTACATTATGTCTTTTGTAACGAAATAAGCAATATTTTGTGATGTTTGATGACTGTCTAACATGCTAAGAGTTCAATAATAAATGTATTATTTCGTTGAACCTGCTTATCAAATATGCACTCTGTAACTCAAACACGATGATCATTGAATTTAATACTTTAATAATGCATAATTATTTTTTGCAATGTCACTATTTTCCATACAATTGAGTTAGTTTTTTCAATTGTTATTTTTTTGCTTTTTCATTTGGATTGCGTGTTTGTAAAAAGACATACACATTTCATGAAATCTCAGAATCTTTACAACTTTTCAGCCGCTTCTTCTTTTTTTTTCTTTCTGTATCTCATGTTGGAAAAAGAATTAACGCATTTTCATGCAAATAATAGTCTTATTTTCAATTCAGGTTCTAGACTTCGCGTTGTATTGACTTAAAAAAAGCAATGTTTTATCAATAACTGTGACAAAAAAAATTTCATATCCAGAACATTTTTATAGCATCCGTCTAGGATTTTCTGCTCCAAAAACATTAAATTTGAAAATTGAAAGTTTTTATATTTAATCAGGATTTTAAGTGAAATTGTAAAAAATACAAATCCCTTGAGGGTGATATATTTTCGAAAAGGATCTTGTTACAACATGTTTTTTTCATTTCGTATTATACGCATCATGATTATGAATTCATTTATTTTGATAATCTGAAAAAGTTAGGTTTTCGGAATGAAATTATCTTCTTCTATAAAATGATATGGAATGGATAGTTTAATTTTCTGTATATCACTGTTTGTTGTTTCTTTATAATTATTTTATTGTCGTTTTTTTAACTCTTACAGCGCAAAATATCTTAATTAAAATGTGTCAATTGTTCATTTAGGACAAAGATGTTCATCACATTCAGGGAAATTTCATAATAAGTACTGACTGAATATCGAACAATGTAGACCTTGGTCAGAGGGTACAGATGAGCTCTGTTGCCACTATGAGGCTTAAGGAAAATGAACTTGTCTTTCCTAAAGATATTTATATATATATTAACAGAAAGTCTGAGAAGCTTTATTCACAATTAGAGATTTTAGGTTTTAGGAAGAACAGTCATTATCGAGAGATAACTGTTAAAACTGCAGTGAAAATAAAAAGATTAAGGTATATAATTATCTTGACCCGAAAGCATTGCTTGTATACGTAAATACTGATGACCAAATAATATTGAATAGGGTTATTATGGAAAAGCTGAAATTTGACATTTTTTGCCTTACAGACTACTAAGCTGTCTCAGAAATGGCAAGATAATAAATCTGTTCTGACTAGCTTTTCTCTTGTTTATACCATTTTATGTTCGATAGTCGTTCATAAAAATAATATGTATTCAAGTTTGCACTTAATATTGAATGCATGTCTTCTTCAATTAGCAAAATGACCAAAATAATGTTTTTCGTTATTTAACGACTGTCTATCATACTACGCATTCAGTAATGAATTATATGGTACAAATTTCTGTCTTTATGTTGCTTTGATAAAAATGTATTGTGGTTACTCCAGACATTAATATTATTCAGTTAGCAATAAGTGACATTTAATGTTGAATGAACATGTTTAACATATTTTTGTAAGTGATGGGAACTATTATAATCAGCAAGATTATTTTTTGTATTTGTTACATAGAGCTGGTGCCAGTATTATTCTTGTTGAAAAGAAATATAGCATACATTTTTAAGCAGCCATCATTAATTATTGATTACAGATTAATATTCTTTGAGTTTAATTGACTTGCATATACACAATGACGAGTATTCTATACACCTGAAAATATGTTAAGCATACCCCCGAACATTTAAAATTGGTTGTGATTGAAAGCACTGCCACGAGATTACGACTTAATTGAACTAATAAATGGTAATTTGATAAGCAGCGATACCAATTAAGTACATAAACCAGTTAATTTATGAGTTTAGTTCATTCTTAACCAAATTATTGAAGCACAAGCAAATATGTTGTTTTCTTTTTACCAAAAATGTAAGTGTTTATGAGTATGGTGTTAGAGCGTTTACAAAACATTTACTGGTGGATATTGTTGGTAAATGTTGACGATTACGTAACCTTAAATTAAGTTATTGTAGCCACCTTTTAATAACGTGTGTTACTGCCACGTGTGATATTTTCAATCCTTATCCATATGCTACTAGTAAGGCGTCTAATGCGATTTTGAGGAAGATTATACCATTCCTGATGCAGAGCTTGTTCCAGTTGCTGGAGGTGGTTCGTTCCATTGCCCATTTTAGTTCAGGTAATGTCAAAATTGAGGCAAAATGCCGAATATGCTTAACTTCTAGGCGTACATTTCATCCATTCAATTGCACTATGACTTGCGTTATGAGACAGACATTTCAATGATTACATAATAATGGTTACGAGTATAAAACAAACCTTCAACATACTCCTTTAGAGACTGTTTAAAAATATATTGCACAGTTCATGACGTTGTTATGTTATTGACTAAGCATAGTAGTCTGTTACTAATTATTTCATGCAAGACATTTTAGAGAATGACTATCATATCATTTTGAGAACTATCTTATACCTCTAAAACCTAAATTATAATACAAAAGAAAAATACTCATGAGTAAAAGCGTACTTCATACAAAGAAAACAACATATTGATTACCTGGGAATTCAAATGCATGCCTCTTTGGAACTTTATCTTTGATATTACAAATGGTTTGGTTTTATACAAACCATTTTGGAGTTTTGAAGATAAAAATACATTTTTTATTTTGAAAGTAATGTGTCGACCTAGCTTAACCTAGCTTTTTAATTTTATAAAATGCTTAAACACTTCCATTTATTTATTTAAACATATGGCATACAATGAAGCATTATCACATTGTTTTTTTTTCTTTGGATAATATTTGCTTGACAATGTATGAGTTCATAGTCTCTCTTTAGATAAAATAAATCGAAAGCCCAAAGTTTGAAACATTTTTTCATTTAGTAATCAAATTAAAATATTTGAAATGGACAATAATTATAACTGAACATGTATTTTCAAAAAATAAAAACAAGATAAACAAGGAAAGGCAACGTCTGATACAGAACCACCGGCAAGGCGTCCGGCAGGACACAAAACAAGACAGGGTAAACGGATAAAAATTGAGGGGAAAACATTATAGGACAGAAAATCGTTGAAATCTTCAAGGTAATTAAAGATTGATTTTTTGACATAAACATATGCAAAGGTATAGATATAAATAATTGTTCGATAACATTAATATCATCACAAAATAAAAGACATTTGCGTGTTTATGTAAAGGTTAACTGTCTTCTTACAAATAGCCCAACAAGGAAGTTAAATTTTCATTAAAAGTCTCCAGAAAAATAATCGAAAATGGATCTACTGTAGTGCTTATTGTCTTAGGCAATCCCAACAAGCTCATTGTACACAATCAATTCTACATAATTGCATTTTATTCCATGATAATAAGATCGCAAAATAATAAACTTTCTTAAGTATTTAGCTAATTCGGTTTTATACAGCTACTAAAAAACTTCATTTAAAGAATTAGACGATTTGTTACGCGAGTTATCAAATTATGATTCTTAAACATAAATGATTATTGTATGTCTTAACTTTCTAATTAAGCGGTATTCTCCATAATTATCATCGTTATAAATTCCCACTGACATTTGTATGGAATCTCTTTATGTTTTGATCTTTAACGATGTGGTAATCCAGTTGATAAGATTTTGTTGAATGACTTACACTTAAAGCGCTTTATATTTCATGAAAACATTACAAGTGTCCCAAATGCATTTATTTTCCAAATTAAATGTTCTTTTTCTCCGATATGGACGTGTTGAACTACGCCATAATTTCTGAAGATTTTTTTTACACGGTTAACATTTTATCAGAGCCGTCATTTACATTACTTGGGAATAAGTAAAGCCCCTGTAAGTCTCAAATCTTTTGAGGAGGAAAAAAATCTTTTTCATAACAGCGTCATAGAAAGACAAAATTGCACGATAAGCTCCTGTCAACGAAAGGCAATAAAATGTTCTTTTACATTTCAAATGATCAATTTATTTTTGGAATGAAAAACAACGATCCACTCATCGTATTTTTATTTGATTATAAATAAAACAAAACATATAATTGTATCTTTTAATGAACACATGTCATACATGTAGGTTGATATAACAGCCTATTACACGAATTCCTTGTATTATGTATTTTTTGACAGAGGTTAATAGATCTTTCTGCCAAATGACTATGCTTTATTTCAGTTTAGTTTATGCAATAGAGTCAGCGCGAAAACATCCGGTTTGCTCTAATGTGTATTTACAAAGTAAATATAACTTATCATGAAAGATTATACACGGAATAAAGGAAGGAAAGGAATTTATTTCGTATTTATGCTGAGAATCATTCCATAATTGTTTTTTTTAATAAACTGAAGATAAAATACATTATTATAATAATTCACATATTTGCAACACTCATTCAGAATATCATATCAAATAGTAATAATTATATTGGAAATTGTGTCAATAACTTCAGTTCATTACTATACAACATGTGTTATTTAGTTTAAATGAATATAGTATGAGTTTTTTTATAAACTTGTGTTGATATTTTCTGGAATGCTAACCTAGTTTGACTATGAGGCTAACAAGGTTACATAAGCGACGCACATGAAGAGCGCTAAATGTAATCACTGAAAAAAAAACGATATACTCTCAAAAGTATTTGGTCATGTTTTGTCTGATATTGGACTTCTTGAATTAAGCAATTCCCAAATGTGCTCACAACAGTTTTCAACATTTTATCCAGATTGTCAGTCAAACTACTTGGAAAATATAAACCCTAATGAGTTGTATGAATTGTTCAGAAAATTCGATATTATAGAATAAATACACGACAACGTTGTTGAGGAAAAATGTTTCTTCGAACAAGGAAAATGTTCCTAAAAAAGAAAGATATGATCTTTTAAACATAGAATATTTCTATTTAGATAGGTCTGGCTTTCCAAATTTCACCCGGATACCACATTTACACAAGCAACAACAAACTTAAATCAATAACATTAAGATATTGCCAGGCTTGTAAATACGTTTTTCTCGCAAAGAGTAATGGCTTATTATTTATAGTTTTTTTATTAGAAACCATTAAATAGACACAAACCCTTGTCATTAATTAGTATATGTTTGAAATTTTTGTTTGCATATTTGAAAAACGAAAAATATACTAAGGTTAACATGTAGTAAGTATCTTTAGTGCTGATTCGATTAAAAAGAGACAACATTGCATTTTTGTTGGTAAAACTATATTTCAAAACTATATGACAAGTATGTAAATCACATGAAGTAAACTATACATTCAATTAATTTGAAGTCATGTAAAGTGTAACAAAGATTGCCCCTTATAAATCCATTGCGTGATAATAAGTAATCAAGTACAAAAACATCACCACAAAATTGTATATGAATTTGTTCCTGGCAGTATTTATTGTTAAAATGATCAAAGTGAAATTTGTGAAATCAGCGGAGGCGTTGAAAACAGGTCACGGAACCTCGGTCATCAAATAAACTTAATCCTTCAAAAGCAAAACCATATTTTACCCCTCTATCAGTGGAAGTTCATATTAAAACTTTGAACAAAAGTCGTATTGAAGCTAAGCGCTTGATTGATTTTGTTTATTCTTGCATGTAAATTTGGATTTAAATTACACATTAATATATATATTTCTCCTGACGTAATGGTTATCTTATGACAGTCTTCTGTCGAATCTTTTATAAATCATTTATTATATCTGTACCATAACTGCGTCGTTCTAACGATACGATATGCATGGCAAAATCGAACCTTTCAAAATTTAATTGAAAAAAAAATCAAAATCTTGAAATTGAAATTGCATTATCACAGTAATAAAAAATGTAATCTATAATATATAGAAGTTAATGTATGTCAGCCAGCAAAAATAATAACAGTGAAATGTCAATTATATCTAATGAATACTTGAATGTGTTGTATTGAACATATGCAAGATTCGTAGATAAAAGCGAAAATAGGTTGAAGTCTTAATTATTCTAATAATTCTCTGAAAAGTTTACCTTTATCTTTGAAACACTAGATCAAAGGCAATTAAAAACATTTAACAACTTTATAATTAAAAAAGATAACCAAGTAGCCATTGTGTCAAGATTATCAAAACCTTTGTTAACAAGAACAATTATTTAACTGCTTCGTATCTACATAAATTTATTATATCTTTACGCTCTAGTGTGGATAGTGTCTTCAGATATCTTAACAACTTATTTTTTCTATAAATATACGAAACACAAGGAGTTTCGTGCAGTGGAACAGATTCACTGTTATGCAATTGCAAACTGCTATGGAAATCATGCGTTATCAAGTACATAATTTCTCATTCTATTATCAAACCAGGCGCGTCAGGAGCCGACTTTATCTTCATGGAACATTATAATAATGAACCTGCAAACGATATCAAACTGTTAACACTAATTTAAGGTATGTCGGTTGTCTAAATGCATTCTGATATATTGTTGCGCTCGCCTAGACAGACATTAATGTATAAAACTTGATAAGAAAATAATACAAGGAGCTGGTGTAGCGCGTACATTAAGTTCGTACCCTCGTTAAAAATCGTTTTATGGGTTTCTCATCGTGTTTATATATGAAATGTCTGTACTTAAAAGTGCTTTGAAATTGTAGGGTTAAGCACAATGATTTGTAAATAAATAATTTACACAATACGACTTACCTATGTCTAAATTAAAAAAAAAAACTGTTAAAAAATCATAATATCAACACAGAATGAAACAAAATGAAATCAAAAAAAAAAATTATATAATATCTGAAACATAAGCAACACGTTTAATGCAAAACATAACACTGTTATGATACGATTATTAGAAAATTATTTTAGCCACTAGCGTATATATATTAAATAATCATTTCTTAATAATTATGGTATAAAAAATTAAAATTTTGATAAAATATAATAATGCGGAATAGTATTTTAGAATAGTTATCAAAATTTAGTTAGAAGCAACATGTTACAGTTAATTATTAATGATTTATATTGGTTGCTTGTAATAATTTTATTGGTACTGAACTCATTTCCGATGTTATGAATTGTTCACATTTCTATACGTCTCACAATATTCACACCTCCATATAGCGAGATACAGACTAAAATGATCTTGCTATTTTACAGTGAAAATGCCATGTAGAAGCCATATTGTATATATTTCCCCATTGACTATCATTGAAATTGTTCCTGATAATATAAGAAATTTGAATAAAAATGTTTTCAAGTTCTTTACATTCTTACTTATGAAAACAAATCGAATTAGTTCCGTCGTCTACGCCATGTTACAATTGTCTATTTGTTAGGTTTAGAAAAATTATTGTAATTTTTGGTATGCATGGTGGCAAAAACTTCTTTTATGATTGTGTTTTGTGGATTCTTACTTTGTGATCTGAAATAATGTCGACTGTCTGTCACGCTATTTACGTGTTCGTTGCAACTGTTGCAAATTACTTGCCTTTCTAGTGAAATAAACATAGGGTTTCATATACTTACATGACAGGCAGGGTGTCTGTTATGATAAGGATGCAGCTATGACAGCGAGAGTATTAAAGAAAACATTATGGTTATCAATGTGTGCAGGTATGGTTAATGTACTCTTCATTGTGTTTTTGTCAGATAATTAAACTTAAAAAAAAATTATATACACATATGCCATCCCTATATTATGACTATAAGACACAAAACTTTTGTCTTTGTTTTTACTTTTTTTAATAAGTAAAAACCCACAAACCTGTGTGTCCTATAGTCATAATATAGAATGACATATGTGTATATAATTTATTATTATTATTATCTGACGTTCATTGAAATAGTGAGTGTTTCAGCACGCACAGATGCAGCTGATTCGGCTGCAAAGAAGACGAGTCTGTTAGAACTGTGAATAAGACGCATGACTGCGGAATGACACGATTAACTTTGCGAGTCATCAATAAAAACAAAACCAAAAGTTATAAAAACATTCACATTGATCAGCTTTACACTCCAGAACTAAGATTTCTTGTATTGTTGCAACACATTTTTTTATTCACATTATTCCTCAAATGGAAAGACAATGATTTCTTATCTCCGTATACAAATGATGGACTGTGCAACTGTCTGTAGTTTACCGAGATTTGATATCGTGGAACCAGGCTAAAATTAGATCATGCGTAAATAAATTAAAAGGGACCTGTTTCACATGGAACAAAACGCATTAGGCGTTGCATTGGATTGTAATACAACATCTAAATTTTTCAATCGATCCGTTTGTTTACTTTTAGAAACTAGGAAATAAGTTCGCTATAAAGAAATTTTCATGTTTTTATTTTAAAGTTTCGTTTTTTTTCTTCTGAAATGATGTGAAACACTTTAAAAAAAAAAATTGTAACGAGTCTGATGTCTTTAATGATATATGAATGTATACTATGTTTATGTTAAAATTTGATTGGTTATTGTTGGTCATTTGCTTATAAAAAGTTAGATGTCGTTTAATTGGGTTAGAATTAATAATGTTCAAGGCATTCTGATAAACCATTACCAGCGTGTCAGCTCTGTCTATATATAGATAAGATACATGGCGTCGGATTTCTGGCACAATACGACATCGACGTAATGAAATTTCCGTGTCGTTATGCTTCCCCGTTAATTTCAACAACTGCCCTAAACAGACATTCGTCTACGTTGCAATTTTCTGGTTATTCTAATAGTAAATGTATGCTGTGCACAGCTTAGTATTCCTTCGCAGCCATTTTACCGCTTGCGTAAAACCTCGCTTGTTTATCTTTTGTGTATCAGCTTTTTCATTTTAGCCTAATGCATAGATGTCGAGTAAAAAAATTCACGCAAGCAGAATTATGTCTTCAGTATATTGTGATGTTTGATGACTGTCTACCATGCTAAGAGTTAAATGATAAATTACATGGCACGTTTTCGTTGTATTCAAATATGCAGTCTGTTACTCAAATAGAATAATCAATGGATTTAAAATTTTAATAATGCATAATTATTTTTTGCAAGTAATGAATGTCACTATTTTTCATACAATTGAGTTAGTTTGTTCAATAGTTCTGTTTTTACTTTTTCATTTATTTTTTTTTTTTTTGTAAAAATACTATAACATTTTTGGTTCTTGAGCCGCTTTTCTTCTATATTTCTTTCTGTATCTCATATTGGAAAAAATAACTAACCCATTGTTATGCAAATAATAGTCTTTTTCCAACTCAGGTTTTAGACTCCGCTTTGTCTGGACTTAAAAATAACAATCTTTTTTTATCAATTTCTGATAATTGAAAGAAATAATTCTTTTATATAATTATCCAGAACTATTTTTATAGTACCCGGCCAAATCTTTCTTTAAAAACATGTTGTTTTAAAACCCTGTAAACAAGTTTTTATATTTTATCAGGATTTTCAGTGAAATTGTAGAAAAATGTCTTGAGGGTGATAGATTTCGATAATGGATCTTGTAACAACATATATTTTTTTTGTTACGTAAAATAGACACCATGATTATGAATTCAATTATTTTGATAATCTGAAATAGTTAGGTTTTCGGAATGGAATTATTTTCTTCAACAACATGACATGGAAGGAATAGTTTAAATTGCTGTATATCTCTGTTTGTTGTCTTTCCTTATTATTTCGTTTAATTGTAATGTTTTTGTACTTAACGTATAGTGTAAGCAACGTAACGATTGACGTTCTTTTAACTCTTGCAGCGCAAAATAGCTTAAATAAGCTTGTCAATCTTTCATTCTTGACAAAAATGTTAATCACATTCAGGGGAATTTCATAGTAAGTACTGACTGAATATCAAAAAATGTAGACCATGTTCAGACGGTTCAGATGAGCTCTGTTGTCGCTAGGAGGCTTAGGGATAATGCATTTCTCCAAATGTAACGACTTTTTAATACTTTAAACATATGCTCGAAAAATGTCCGAAGAACTAGATTTACTGTACTATAAATCGTCTACTTACGCGAGTAATGAAATGTTAGTTTTATACTTCATTGATAATTGTCACTGAAATCTTATTATAATAAGCGGATTTGTGCATTACCATCGTTATCAATTTCTATCGATATCGGTATGAAATATATATTTCTGTTTTGATATTTACCGAAGTGATAATCCAGTGAATATGAATTTCTGAATGGCATACACTCTAAGCGCTATGGCCTTTCATGAAAACCATACAATGGTCCCAGATGCATTTATTTTATAATGTTCTTTTTCTCCGATCATGAACGTGTTGAACTCCGCCATATCCCCTGAAGAATATATTACATGGTTAACATTTTATCAACATCGTCAGTTAAATTACTTGGAAAATAAGTAAAGCCCATGTGACTAGCAGATATTTTTAGGAAGAAATACTACATAATATCTTCAACGGACGACAAAATTACACGATAGGTTCAAAGTAAGGCAATGGAATTTTCTTATTATATTCTATATCTATCAATGATATAGGAAATTGTGTCAACTACAACATTCATATCTTGTTGTAATGAATATATTGTATCTACTCATTTATGTATTTATGTGTTGATATGTTCTGAAATGCTAACCTAGTTTGAATATAAGGAGAACAAGATTATCTAAGCGACGCACACCAAGAGTGTTAAACGTAATAACTGAAAGAAAACCATACTCCCAAAAGTATTTGGTCATGTTTTGTCTGATATTGGACTTCTTGAATTAAGCTATTCCCAAAAGTGCTCACAACAGTTTTCAACATTTTATCAAGATTGTCAGTCAAATTACTTGGAAAATATAAAGCCCTTGTGAGATGTATCAATTGTTGAGAAAATAATAGTTAATAGTATAAATACACGACAAAGTTGTTGAGAAAACGTTTCTGTGAACAAAGAAAATGTTCCTGAAAAGATGGAACATGTTTTAGACATATATAAATGTACCTATTAAACTCGGTATTGCTTTCCAAATTACATCCATTTACTACATTTTACCATAAAACATTTGTTATATTGATTCAAGTTTTCCAGTCAATAAAATTAAGATATTGCCGAAAGTGTACTTACGGTTACCATTTCAATTTGGTCGTTTTGAGCGTTCTTTAAGGTTTCCGTTTTCCTCCATTTTTTTACAGAATCCTATTGCGCAGATAAAGATTCGAAACTTTTTTTAATTATATATCAAACAGAAACTATTTATCAATGGTTACTTGTATATTAAATGCAATCATATCTTTGGAAGGCAAATAAAGTCTTACGCATTCTTTAACTTTGTGAATATTCGCCATTTTCGTGGTAATGGCACGAACGTGTCACATTGAAGGTTCTTTAAAAACCTCGGTATGTAGATGTTTCAAACTCAAAATGTTACCATTTTCATGCTGTGTTTATTGGTGATATGGGCGTAGACAGTAGCTTGCAATAACAAATATCGTCCATAAACAGGCTTAATCAAGCCGAGCCTGCAACCTTTTCAGTATTTGAGCTGTGTCATGACAAAACCAACATAGTGCGTTTGTGACCAGCATGGATCCAGACCAGCCTGCGCATCCGTGCAGTCTGATCAGGATCCATGCTGTTCGCTATCAGTTTCTCTACTTGTTATAGGGTATGTAAGCGAACAGCATGGATCGAGTACAATGTTCTAAATAGTATTCAATAACTGTTGTTATTATCCATAATAATGAATTGGTATATATTGGTTTTCTAACATTCTACTGATGGCCCGGCATCTCCCCTCTCATTTCACTTAAAACAACTGTAAATATAGCATTTTTGTAAACTGAAATGAAATCGGTTTTCCAAATTAGCTTCATTTCAATTTCAATCCTGATCTGAAATTAACAAAAAAGTATCAAGTTTCAAAGTCCCTGAAAACAAAATGCATAATATTAAGATCGTTTATTTAACCTTTATTAAAGGATTAGTTCTCTTCTGCTAATGCTAAAATTGAATAGTAGTTTGTGATTCCCAAGGGTGAACCTTGATTAATAAAATATTTTTAAAACAACATATATTTTCAGAATTGTTTTGTTGTTCCTTTGATAATTTTAAAGGTGAAATCGGTATTTTTAAAAAGTATTTCAGTTTAGTAATGAAATGCAAACAATTTGGAATAGGAATAACATTATTTAATAAGTGCTACAGTTTGAATTAAAACTCATATATGAGCATAAAAATAAATGTTTCACATAAAGAAATTAAACACTATCATAATAGCGAATAGAATTTTCATTTCAGATAAAATTTTAAAACTTTATTACTTGACTTTCCATTACCCTTAGAAAAATATATGCAACAAAAAACACATGCCAAATGAAAATAGTCTTAAGTGATTAAATACGTCTAGTGTATATATAAATCATTTCGAACAAGACATACCGCTATAAGGAATTAGCGCTTTTTATAACCGGTGACTTTGACCCAGTGCATGAAGCACACAAAGCACAGAGACACGTTACAAACATGTCATATCTAAGGTGATATCTTATCTATTGAACAATTCAATTAACCCCTGACATGATTTTCTTATGTTTTTATGTTTCTAGTGAATATGTATATATCATGTCAATTACATTATTTGTCAATTCTAATGATAAATTATATCCTGTTTGTTAGACAAAAAATGATATACCAGTCTTATTATGTTATGCAAATGAATTTCTATCATATTACAAATGTATCTAATTCACTGGGAAAGACGGAGTGATTAACATACTCATGGCATTGTTCGATAAAGGCCAATGACATACAGTGTCTCTTAACAAGAGCTGTCGGTAGGACAGCATGCTCGACTATTCTAAGTGCTTGATAGTAAAAGAGCCTTGATAATGTTAAATTTTTTAAGTTCACAAAAGGGCTAATTTTTTTTTATAAATTCATGTTATAGACCTTAGAGAGAGTCTAGTTATACAGTATTGGCTCGACTATTCGGAAGGAAATGTCACAAGGGTGTTTTATTGAGTATAATAATATTAATTACCTATGAATACATAAATTTGACAGAAAAGGTACAAAGGCTTGTTATTAAGATGTTTTATCAAGTAAATCACTGCTTTATTATCATGAATGCATAAAATTTTCCCAAAAAAGGCACAAACCCTTCAGTAGTTGATGATATAACAGCTTACAAGCAAAACTTTACCATGAATTTCTAAGTTGAAAAAAGGGGAGAAAAATCCGCCTAAATGCAAGATAGAATTATGGATCTTTGTCAGTGACCTACAATTATGACCCTAAATCATATGTGAAGTTTTAAATAAATATCTTTATTAGTTATTGAGATATTTAAAACTTGCATGTAAACATTAACCAAGAGACTAAGTATAAAAGGGGATATGAATCAGCCTTAATGCAAGATAGAGTTATGGAACTTGGTCAGTGACATACAATTATGACCTTCCAATTATGACGCTAAGTGCATGTGTAAAGTTTCAAGTAAATATCTTTGAAAACCTTTAACCTTTAACCAAAATTTCTAAGTTTCAAAGGGGCAAATAATTCTGCAAATATTGCAGGCAGAGTTATGCAATTTTGCAAACTGATGTACATTGTTACTATAAAAAAGTATTTTAAATTTCAATTGAATATCTCAAGCAATAATTGAGACATTTGACTTTACAAAAAAACTTTAACCAAAATTCTAAGTTCCAAAGGGGCATAATTTTGTTAATATTGTAGGCAGAGTTATCCAACTTTTCAATCTGATGTACCTTGTTACTATAAATAAGTACTGTAAGTTTCAATTGAATATCTCAAGCAATAATTGAGATATTTGACTTTACAAAAAACTTTAACCAAAATTTCTAAGTTAAAAAGGGGCATAATTCTGTCAATATTGTAGGCAGAGTTATCCAACTTGTCAATCTGGTGTACCTTGTTATTACAAATAAGTATTGTAAGTTTCAATTGAATATCTCAAGCAATAATTGAGATATTTGACTTTACAAAAAACTTTAACCAAAATTTCTAAGTTAAAAAGGGAAATAATTCTGTCAATATTGTAGGCAGAGTTATCCAACTTGTCAATCTGATGTACCTTGTTACTATAAATAAGTATTGTAAGTTTCAATTGAATATCTCAAGTAATAATTAAGATATTTGACTTTACAAAAAACTTTAACCAACGCAGACGCCGACGCGGACGCTGACGCTGACGCCGACGCCGACGCCGGGGCGACTACAATAGCTCTCATATTCTTCGAATAGTCGAGCTAAAAACGTTTTACATGTTAAGATAAATATATCATGACTTCGTATGCATTGTAAAGAATGTCGTTTTATAATTCTGTCTTTCGTCTTTGTCACAATTAGAAACTCCACAGGAAGTTCTCTAATTGAAACATTTGTTTCGTACACATAGAAAATAGAATAAAAAAGAGAAAGAAACACAACATAATTATTATCGTACATGAAAGACTTGAGTTAGCGGTAAAAAACTTCATGAAAACATCAATGAATATTTTTATCATGTCTTGCTTTGTTATCGAAATTCACGTTTAATTGATGAGCTGAACAATAATAAGTTATTGCCTAACATTAAAAAGAAACTGGGGATCACAATCAGTAAATGTACATTTAGTTGTTTTTATATGATAGCATTTATTAGTTATTTTGTTTTAGTGATATTTTTAATCGAAAATTGTGTAATACTTTTAAAAGAGGAATTATATAAATTCGATTCAGTATTCACGTTAAGTTTTGTTTCTTTGTACATGTACCTTGAATACATGCATTTGTATTGCTATAAAAGTGACTATATAACTATGCAAGTGATGTTTCGTCATAGGAAGTAAGCACGAAAAGTACTAAAAACATGTATAAAAGGTATACAAATGCTTTAGAAGTATGCCTTCTTAGAAATGGTGATGCCAAAACAACAAAACACATTCAGGATCAGGTGAGATACGGCAATATAAAACAATTAAAGATTTAATAGCTTGGCAATAGGCTCTGGTTTGATAAATATGCAAGAGCCTGCTTAAGCAATTGCCTATGTGGTCATTTGAGAACATACACTTATACATTTTACACTTGTTTACATTTTGTTTTGCAATTGGCATCGATGAATTGTTCTTGCAAAATGCAATCAATTGAAGTAATGGTCCATGTGTTGTTTGTCTGGTAGAGATAAGAAAGCTTTTTGTTCTCGTATTCCAATTTATAATGAAAGAAGCAATTTTAAGTTGTTAATTGTTTTCCACAAAAATCTTGATAAACAGACGCCAAATTTTAGATCGTTCTTATTAGCAGTTACACCGATATAGAAGTATCAAATGTCATTCAACATTTTGAAAATGACTAATATAACATCAAAGGATTTTTTGTAAAATACCTAAAATTACATTTAGATTGAATCCAGTGAAGCATTTTAGCAAATAAACTACTAATTATTGTTCGAATGTATAACGTACTAAATAATTATGAAACTTCTTGTATACACGAAATTAATTTACTATGCTTTAATTTGATAAAAATTTATATATAATTGACTTGCTTGAGCATATTTTCACACTTGTTGAAGGCCCTTAGAGACCTTCTTGTAGATAATTGATACTATGGCAAACGTTTCAGATTAACTTGATTCAAACAAACCTGTTCTTTAAATATAAACAAAAAATCACCATCAACAACAACAACAACAACTATTATTATTATTATTATTATTATTATTATTATAAAATTGATAATTATAATTATAATAAATGATAAATAATATAAAAGCAAGTCTCTGTAATTTCTACAAAAAAATAATACCCATCCTAACAATGTTCATTAGCGTAAAAAACAAAGTATTGACTTTTGAGGTTTATTCCCATGTTATGAATTTGATTTGACAAAAGAATAGATTAGCACTTGTTTTAAGCTGAGACAAATTGGTCAAGAAATAGAAAATTGGAGAAAGTACTTCTATTTTTCTCTATCACGCAATAGTCTTGTTTTCTTACAACAATGTTATGCTGATGAATCGACTGTATATAATGAGTTTATTGAGAATGTCTCAAGGAAAATATCTATTGTCAAATTTTTGTGACCGTAATGCTTCAGAAATCCATATTTTTCTTCTTTTTTTAGAAATGTCAAACATGTGTTTATATGTTGCTTTAATAATGGATTCAGAGAATGTTAGAAGTTGAAAGTAATACGAAGTAAGTAAACGATGAATGTGGTGTTATCTGTCATAAATATGGCCAAATGTAAACAAAGTAGCATTTTAACTTCAATACAAAATACTTATTTACTACAATTATACCAATTGCCAACAGACCTAAAGAAGAAAACGATTCATTAATAGAGCAAATGAGAATGTCTTTGGAAACTGTAACAAGAAAACAAAATAAAAATTATAGCATTTTTAAGATTAAATTGGCCTTTAAAGTAACAAATAAAATAAATAAAAAACAAGAAAATCGAATAAAAGAAATGAAAATAAATTAAACCAAATATCTAAATTGCGTCATTGGCTGATTTAATAAAATCATCAGAAAACTTGTTAAAATGGAAATATGTTTTGTCTTAAACAATAAAAAAAAGTCCTAGCACTGTTTTACGTAATATTTGTCTTCAAAAATGTCGAAGTAAAATTCATGTGCGAAATGGTTTTTAACATTTATATGTTACTATATTCTCTATATGAGCCGCGCCATGACAAAACGAACATAATGGGTTTGCGACAAGCATGAATCCAGACCAGCCTGCGCGTTGAAATTTACATAACATTTCATTTCAGTCTTGGAGCTTAGGAAGAAAACCAAAACCTGAATAAAACCTGAAATGTGACAAAATGAACGAAGCGAATTACGATTTTATTATTATTATTTTTTTTTTTGAAAGTAAGGGAAATTCATATGAGAGTGTCTTATAACAAACATTTCCCCTTGCACCAATACAAAAGAAAGTATTGCTTATTTAACTCTAGTATTGAACCTTCTTTTTATTACAATTGTTAAAAATATTTTTGATTTTTTCTATACATTTTATGTACCCAATAGCTGACATGACCGGTCTTTTTTATAGAAACAAACGTTACAAAAAATACAATATAAATTCGTGAAATATTAATTACATTAAACTTGAAATAAATATTTCCCTCCCATCTTCTCCAAAATAGACTTGATAAATTAGTGAAGTCCCATATATTCGTTATTAATATACGTACATGTATATTATTGTAAATATTTGTGTCTAAATGGAATAAAGTTTACTTAAATCATTTAAGGACAATTTATTTATGATAGTTACCATCCTTAATTATGATACAATTCAATATGTAGATGTCCAAATCGTCACACTGACTACATTTTACACGTCAATTATAATATAGCATTCTTTTTGTGAGAAAGAAATGGACAAACAGGTCTTATTTTGTTTTGCAAATGAGTTTTCTATAAAATTAGGTATGTCATTTGAATATTGAGGATTGCTTACTTATATACCAGACTATTTCTTAGTTCATGACATCTTTAAGAAATTTATATAATGAATTGTAAGGTTATATAATTATTTTGTTTGGAATCACAAGAGTGTATATTTAAAGAAATACTTTCAAAATGGTTATTTGGAAAATGTACACGATTGGCACATCACTCGGCCACTTTGATTACTGATATTCTGTTAATCTATATGTTAAATAAATTATTGTATTTCTATAATCATTTTCTATTTGGGACAGTTTTAGCGATAAATTTGTTAACCATTGTGAAGAAAAAAATGCAAATGAAAAAAGATTGCACAATCATCAAACAATCACCAATAATTGGACTTGCTTTGGTAGATACGACCATGCCAAGCACAGAAATATCACTTTCAGGAACAAAGATAATTTGGCAATGAAATTCAATATGATTTATAACTTAATTTACAAGTATGTTTCAATAAAGTGCCAACTATTTTGTCTTTTTTTAAAGTAAATTTTTAAAATCTGAAAAATAAGTAAATTGTTGCAATTAAATTTCAATTCTCGCAACATTTATTGGCAAACAATTAGACTCTTCCCAAGTTTCTGCAACCCATGCAAATAACCTAACTGATAAGAGTCTACCAATTAAGATAACGATGTATTTTCATACATCATCTACCCAATTATTTAAATAGCAGGTCCAATTAAAATTAAAGCACAGAAGGCGCTGAATTTGTTTGGGTCTCAGAATGTCAGAAAGGTGAAGGTTGTGAGATTATAAACCAATTTGTTTTTGTATAGTGCCATCAATGCTTTCCAGCGTTTTAATTGTAGTTAATTGGCTAAAAGACTAACTGCAACACTGATATTCAATCCAATGTTTATTTGACTTAAACAATTTGAAAAAAATGAGTTGCCTTAACTGGGATTTGAACTCCAGACCTTTCGCTTCCTAAGCGAGCGCACAAACCCCTCGGTCACGGTGAATTTATATGTGAATGGCCTGAAGAAAACCATATTATTGTAAATTAGGGTTTGTAACGACGCTAACTGTTGTTTAACACTTTTGTAAATAATCATGGCGCTTACTATAAGCATGTATATATATATAAGGAATAAAACAATATTAGAAATCTTCGACCATTCAGGAATTATTTTGCTTGAAAATTAATGCGCCTGTCATTTAACCATCTTTACGCAGTGATCTCCCCTGAATTTTTCGGCGTTAGTGTACATATAAAGGTAAGTAACCGCTACTTTCGGCATTTGCAATTAACAGCGTTAGAGTCTGAAATTTCGCTACCATTATTTGTTTGGTCGGACGACCCAAACAAATAAAAATCAACACATAAGGTTTATTGCTTGTTAATAGAGCCAATGTTGATATAAATCTTAAAATATCGGATACACCGTTGAACACGAAAGAAAGAAGCACCCTTTTCTACTAAATAGTTATATGAAACAAAGGTAAAACGAATCTGGATAAAGTATGATCCCTCGGAAGCATCAATTACAACAAAGTTACATGAAAATTGCAGACTTGGTTTGATCATCTGATACTAGTTCCAATGTTTACATAAAACCTCAAAGTAACACTACCTGTAAAAGTAAAATCAAGATTGTGCCACCAATTTATCAGAATAGCGTGGTTTATACATTTAGAATGTTTCGAGCTTCCATAAGAAGCCCAATGTCGCCACGTCTCTGTAAGTTTAACAAACTTTCCTTCTCATGAGAATCCCTATGCAACATAAAATAATGATCCAAATTGATATTAACATTCGGAAGGAGGAAGGTTCTAATTTAGTATAGTTATCATTTGACTTTTTTTTTCATTTTTTAAGGACCCATTTTTTCTTTAAATTATATCTTTTTTAAAATATATCTGTTTAAAAATAAATATTTTATTGACAATTAATCCTTTAAGTTAAACTTAACATTGCGATTCATATAACACAGCCGCGCATCTGCATTATGAATACAAAAGTTGATTACCTTTGTAAAAAGTGAATTTGGTGTTTGAATAAAAAAAGAGATCTTTTTTATCTTTTCGCTGAAATAATTCTTAATTATGAAGAAGGCTGGCATCGACAAGATCGGCAAATACTTTAAACACTGTCGCAGTAAATCAATAATTCAGTTCCCAGTGCGGAAGCAGTTTAAATTGTTTTAAAAAACGGTAAAAAACACTAAATATTCATGAGTTATTCCTTATAGTAAGGGTTCTCAATCTAAATGCAATCTTTTTTTTGAAAAAAATAAAATAAACATAATTATAAAAGCTTAGTATTTATCCAAAAAAAGTTAAGATGTGTTTTCCTCTACCTAAGGCTCACGGGACAGAACCAATATTGACCTGAGGGTCATGATTAATACAACTTTCGTAAAAATCTACACATACTTGTAAGGGGATAATTATTAACAGTTTTGCAGAAGTTCACAGGACCATGCTACATGCTAAATACCTTAACTCTAACTTAGCAATTACGTTTCACACTATGAGATTTAATTGAATGATTGTTTCCTTCATAAGTCTAATAAATTAAGTGACCCTGGGACTGGGCCATGATTCATATAAGTTTTGTAAAGGTCAATACAACAAAACTACATGCTACCGTTCTAGACATTGTGGTTTCACACAATGAAACTCCGATGTATTTTCCTATGTAAGTCTATGTAAATTAAGAAAACGCCGGCCGGGGCCAATTGTGATCTCTGGAATCCAAAATCTGTACTCTGCGCACCCATGCATTATTAGTATGTTTCTCAATTGCTTACTATTTGTTCAAAAGATACAGAGCGAAAATGAACTTTGAAATCCATGAAACAAATGTGTGACCTTGACTTGAGGAAGGCTTAAACCTGCTCTTTGCACATCGTCTCATGATTGTTAAAATTTCTGACATATAGTTTCAATTTTCTTCCATCGGTTCGAGAAAATACAGACCGGGCTTTGTTTCTAATTTTGCAACTAAATGATGACGCTTCATTAACTTTTATGCATCTGACAAACAAGACTGTCTTCTGTTAATAATACAATTGGCTTGGTCATATGTGGCATCACAATCATACCAAATTAAATCAATTAGTATTCAAAAGATACGAGTAAAGCATTTTAAAGCTTACTTAAATTATAAGATATTATTCTTGATAATTATGTTTATAAATATTCATGTGCTAGAAGTCGATATGACTTTTTATATATATCAAAAAGTAACTATGTACATGTTTATCATGTCGAGACAGAATAATGTTCTCATGCATACGCTGATGATGTCAATCAAATTAAAATGTTGAATTTTTTGAAAACAGTGCATCAAAGAGTACAGCGAGCATTTAACTCCAAGTTGGCATGGCGTTCTTATGTCAAACTCGATTACAGAGGTTATATTTTGCATTCTCGCCTGCCAGTAGATGTAATAGTGATACATAAAGTTCTGTATGTTAAAACAATAATGGCATAGCCATGAGATTATTGAAACAGTTGAGTGGAACAAAAATAAAAAAACAACATATTACCAAGGTCGATACCTGACGAGGGCGCAAACGACTATATACGGTTAAGTACCATATAGCTTTAAATATTCTGCTAAACGGCGCCAAACAATTGATATGAATTTGTATGTAAGATAATCTTTCATTTTAATAACATAACAGAAACCAATAATTTAGCAACGGTTACACATTCTACAGGTAAACTAAAAGATATAATATGTGTTATCTGCAATTGTAACGCTTATCAAAAATCTTACAAAACCTTGTGTTTATATCATCAAGTTATAAATAATGCAGCTGCATTTTATCATCGTTTAAATGCTGTTAAACTAACCATTATATATAGCATGCACTCTCAGCTTGCTCTGTTACACATACATGCACATCAACAACTTGCAGATACAAAAGTATTCAAAAGCATCCTTTTTTATGAGTAAACTTGATATTTAATTTATTGTGTTGTTGCAAAATATTTTCATGCCGTTCCATTTTCAATTTATAAGTTGAAGTTGAAATCGTGAACTCATGAAGTTGAAATCGTAATCGCAAATAAGCTTCATTTCAATTTCAATCCTGAAATCTGAAATTAAAAAAAAAGACATTTCTCCTTTAGTATCAAGTTTCAAAGTCCCTGAAAACAAAATGCATACTATTAACTTAAGATCGTTTATTTAATTTTAATTTATTAAAGGATTAGTTCTATTCTGCTAATGCTAAAAATGAATAATAGTTTGTAATTATCAAGGGTGAACCTGGATTAATAAAATATTTCTAAAACACCATGTATTTTCAGAATTGTTTTGTTGTTCCTTTGATAATTTTTAAAGGTGAAATCGATATTATTAAAAAGTATTTCAGTTTAGGAATAAAATGCACATAACTTGGGATAGGAATAACATAATTTAACAAGTGCTACAGTTTTAATTAAAACTCATATATGAGCATAAGGAGATTAGCAAGGAAATGAACGCTGGGGCGATCAAAACCCAGTATCACCGAACCACCGAAAACATTCATAGAACAATTTCAGAAGTAGGCACATAAACAAAACAACTACGAGCTGCAAACAATTAAATTATGGAAAAAAAAAACTTCATCTCATAAAGAGTAAGAACATATTCAATTTAAATACTGACAGAGAAAATTGTGATTTTTGATTTTGATTCATTTTTAAACAATTATCATTTCAAGAAAATTAATGATGATATATATCGTAGATCACTGTCAGCTCACAAATGATATACTTATATGTTCTTTTTACCTGGTGAATATAATGTAATAAGTACTGAAAAAAATCAATATTGACCGATGCTATAGCTTTCATATGAGCTATCAGACCTGCCATTGAATACGATGGAAATCGAAATTTTTCAGCTTGTGTACTTTTGTCCATAATTTTGTCCTGTGTTGTAAAGCGCATTGTCACGCTACAGTAAATTCTTAATATTCTTGAAAATGGTAGGACGGTAACTAAAAAAGACTAATTTAAGTTTTATTTGCAAGTTGCTCAACGTTTTGTTTTCAGAATAATAACAACAAACTTTGTGTGACGACTTTACAAAGCATGCGTCTTTTGTAGGCTTTCCAAAAAAATCTTTTATTTAGAGAAAAAAAAAAAGCCCGTAAATAAACTGTGAAAAAACTATTTTAGAAGAAAAAGAAAGTGAATACCGTGGTTTTTTTTAAAAAAAACGTTACTTTTGTAGCTTTTCAAAAGAAACCGTATATAAAAACTATTTAAAGATTTTAAAAAGTACCCTTTTTAATTTATTGGGATGTAAAGTATTGAATATCTTAAATTTTGAGCCGTACTTTAAACCCAAAATTTTCCCCCCAAAAATCAAATATTACAAAAGAAATAATCATTAATCACTTGAATAAAACTAAATGTTTGACATAAAGAAAGTAAACACTTAAGCGAATAGGATTTTTATTTCTGGTAAAATTTTGAAAATTTAGTACTAGATTTTCCATACCTTTAGACAAATATATGCAACAAAACCTTACATGCCAGATAAAAATAGTCTTAAGTTAATAAATACAAGACATACCGCTATAAGGGATTGGCGCTTTTTAAAACCGGTGACCTTGACCCAGTGCATCAAGCACAATAAGCATAGAGACACGTTACGAAAATGTCATATCTATAGTAATATCTTATCTATTGAACAATTCAATTAAACCCATGACATGGTTTTCTGATGTTTGTTATGTTTCTGGTGAATATGTATATATCAGTAATATAGGATATTACGCTTCTCCCCCACCTAAAAAAATAAAAAAATAATTTCCAGTTATACCCCCTTTTTTTATAACATACTTTTAAAAAAAAAAAAATTTTTTTATCCCCCGGCGTGATTCGAACCCGCGACCCAGAAAAATAAAAAAATTAATAGACACCGCACATAATGGCACCTTTTAAAAAAAAATTTTTTTCTTCTAATTTTCTGAATGAAGAATGATTTGACACGAGAAAAAAATATTTTTTTATCCCCGGCGGGACTCGGACCCACACCCCCTAAACCCGAAAAAATTATATTCGTAAAAAGTAAAATGTAATAATACCTATTACTATACTACCGACGATTAATGCTGTTTTTTTATCTTCGTGTTCTATTGATATATTTTTTTCTTTTTTTTCTATTACATCTGACACTTTAACTAAAGATTTAGCTATTTCTTTAGGTTCTTGTAAAGATTTCTTTGTTGGCGTTCCTTTAATTTCTGTATGTAGAATTGTTGGAATTGGTTGAATATTAACATCATTATTCAATCCGAGCTTTTGATAATCAGTTGCTACTATAATTTTTATTATTATAATTTTGTATTTCTCCAATTATTAATTCCATATCACTGGGTGTCATATATAATCCAATTCCAAAAACATAATCAACTTTACTTCTTGAAA
>NW_026865948.1:0-21886 GCF_026571515.1 Ruditapes philippinarum
ACACCCCTATTTGTCAATATTGATGTAAACAGATAATGAAAGGAAAAGCGAATTCGAGCTGTATTTAATTTAAGATATTACAAATATAAATAAATAAATAAAAAATATATATGTATATATGTACAATTTCATGTTCACATATAACTTAACAAATCTTCATGATGAATAAACAACATTTAACAGTTACAATGATACTTTTAAAAAAAATTTTAAACAACAGAAAAAAAACGAGAAAGAGAGTAAAGCTTACATGTCAGTATATTATAACAAACTATCCCTCAATTTAAAAGCTTTATCACAGAATATAGCTAAATTTTTCAGTTCTTTCTTGCGACCAGTTTGCATTAATGAAATGAACTTAAACATACTTGTGTTGCAATAATAGTATCTTGGAATGTATTGCTTTCATAACTCAGAATATATTGGACATTTAAGGATAAAGTGAAATAATTATTCATCTTCTATATCATTCATATAACATAAAGTGCACTTTCGTTCATTCCTTGGTACATTATTATGTCTTCCTTACTCGATATTAAGTTTGTGTGAGGAGAGTCTAATTTTTGCTAAAACATTTCTATATTTTACATTTTCAATATCTTTTATATATAAGGATTGTTCAAATGTGATCTTATATTCCCTATATACATCTAACAATGATGAAGATTGAATACCATCATTCCAAGAACTTATATAAATATCCCGTAATCTATTCCTAAAAATAGGTACAAATAGTTTTATATTAACAGAATCGGGATATAACCAGACTTCATTAAATCCTGCTGACTGAAGAATGTTTTTAACTTTTGAAGCCCAGTTTGTTGAACAATTTACCACATCAACATCATATATCTGTCTACACAATATTGTTCTGAATATACAATTATCTTTTTTACCTGTATTTAACTTAAGAAAGTATTTTATCATTATCATACGAATATGCCTTTCATTCTAACACTCACGTGATTTTGTCAATATAGACAAAGAAGGAAAAAAACTGGTGTTAAACTGCCAATAAACACCGGTTAGGGACTACTTGTATATGCGCTGTTATGTTTTCACCCTCGATTGTATTGTTTACAAAGCATTTTAAAGCAACAATAAAAAGCATTTTTATTTATATTTTCAGTTCGTATAATGTTTTCTTTTCATGCAATACCGAAATAATATCTCACGTACACTAACGCCACATATTAGATCCATATTAGTTAATAAATATTTTGACAAAACGGCGCCAATCCGTAAGTAGCGTAATGACGTCATCCTAAGTAAACAACTCAATCATAAACAAGCTGACGTTATTTCATACGTACAAGAATGATAAATGGGGCACTGATGTAAAAACAATAAGACGTAAGTTTTTATTGTTGAAAACTTGATAAAATAACGTATTTTTCTTATTATTTCTTTTGTTTGATAATTTCTACATCATTGCAACAGTAGGGTGCGAGAATAACAGCGTTATATACAAAAATCTGCACCGGAAGTTATTTCCGCTTGAAGAATAACATTAGTGATTTTCCTTATTTTATCATGTTAGAATCGAAATAACATCGGCCTGTCAGAGGTGTATATCGGCTATTTAACACCGGTTTTGTCGTTTTGATGCGACAAAATTAACCACTCAGGCCTACGGCCTTCGTGGTAAATTCCTACGCATCAAAACTCCAAACCGGTGTTAAATAGCCGATATACACCTCTCAGGCCGATGTTATTTCTTAAATATAAAGAGGAAATCTCACCAATTCTACATTTAATGCCAAAGTATTTGTTAAACATTTAAAATAAACCTACAAAATTTTTATGTACTCGTTTTAAAACTTCTGCATTCATAAACCCCCATACTTCACAGCCATAATTTAAAATTGATAAAACATAGGCGTCAAAGAGATTAAACTTTATGTTTACTGGTACTTTGTAGTCGTGTAACAATTATAACAATGAATATAATGATCAGAGCCCTTTTCAAGCTAACGTCTTTGTAGCTTGCCTGAATGACCCCCCCCCCACACACTCATGAATATCACACCTAAGTACATGTAGTTAAATGACTTTACTACCTTGATTTCTTGATTATTATAAAACCACTTATCCATATTAGTCTACCACCTTTTTTGTCTTTCCAACATTTACCATCAAATTCCAACGGTTACAATAGGCCAATAAACTATTAAGTGACTTCTGCAAACCGGACCTAGTTTCTGACTAATATTATACAATTATTGACTAGTACGCCATTGAATATGATGTGATATTCACCGGCAGAAATTCATATTGACCGAGGCGATAGCCTAGGTCAATATGACTTTCTGCCGGTGAATATCACATCATATTCAATGGCTCACTAGTCAATAATTGTTTTATTATATGAATAGGCTCAGAATTAAAAAAAAAATCACGAAAAAGTACAACCTTATATACATGTACAAATTTTGCCTCGTTGAAGCGCGGGAAAAAAGACGCACGTGTTAGGCGCATACAAAAGTAATTCAAGTTTATACTCATCAAAGTGGTTTAGTCTTTAAGTATAACAGTAAAGTAATGATATTTTAATCGAGAAATATGCCATAAAGAACAAAACCCAACAATTATTTTTTAATTAGCACATGTAATTAACAGTCTACAGTGAATGGTCATTGAATATGAGTCTCAATCTATTTTTAGACTTGGAAAATCCAATTTAGCCAGTTAATATGATACTACCTCCAGTGAATATGATTTTATAAAAAATTCTGTTGACTACAGTTTGGACCAATGAGATTGCAGCTATTTTTAGATCATATAATAAAATATTATAAAACTAATAATCCCAGTAACTGTTGCGCTGAAATTTGTCTATTTCACCGTAATTTAAATATCTTTACAATATCCTATTTTCAACATTTTTTAAAATAAAAGAAAGTAAATCATTTTTAAAAGACTGTTACTTATTATTCTCAAATTCTGAAGTTAAGTTTAAACATAAGTTGTATCAGTTACGCAAATCTTTATTTTCCGTTGCGCTGAAATTATGTCCATTTTGCTGTCCATTTGGAATCTGATATATTCTGTTTTCAACTTTATAAAATCAAAGCTGTACAATATATGACTGTATAAAATGTCAACAATACCAACTTTTATAATTATTTTATGTTTTAGAGATAAAAAACAGTACATGGTTTTGAAAATAAAATACCCGTTTCACAATAATCCATCGGCGCAACAGAGTTTATGAAAGTATATAACAACAATATAATGAATGTTTATAATAAAAAAATTGCTTAAAGTTGATTCTTTAATTTCAACATAAGACTTCTGTAATTTCAACATAATATGACTTTGTTTAGAATATACTATTGCAAATTCAATAAAATGTACTTTGTTTGCTAGTTTTGAAAATAATAAATCCATGTTGCACTGATGAATTTTTGAGCAACAGTGATATTAGCGATATTACAACAATACAATGCTTTTAATGTAGAAAATATTGAAAATACCTAATGTTATTCTAATAAGATAAGAATGCATTGCTCATCGTAGTTTTTGCCACATTTTTTTTATTTTGCACTCCGTTTTGCCAAAAAAGCTTGGTTCCGTATTTTAGTGGTACCGGTCGTGACTTTTATAAACTCATAGGGATTGCCGATTCTATTCAGCTTAAAATAAGTGCAATTTCTACAATATGTGACTCGATGTTCTTGTTGATTATTATTCTTTTTTTTTTTTTTTAAAGTTTTCCCTCATGCATTGCAACTAAATGTTACATCTTGTTGATCCAGCTTTGTAAAATAATTATGAAATGACACTGACATCATCATGTACAATTAAGAAAATGAAAACTGGTTTATTGAAAAAATCATATGAAAAAGTTTAAGAAATTCATCAGGTTAATGAAAATGTTCACAACACAATGTAAAGTTGGTGATTGGCACTGTGATTCCATCCATGTGTTAATAATAATATATGCATCTATAACATGTCCATAGTTTGAAGTATGTTATCTGAAATTTAAAGAAACACACATTTTATTACATTGTTTTTCAACAAATAATTTTTCAACTTGGCAGTAATGAGTATTCTTATTTTATTAAATAAAGACATCACCTTTGAGGCAGTAAAGAATGTAATGTTAATAAATAACACCTGAAAATATTTATTTACTTCACAGCGTTTAAAACTGATGTATCATAATTATGCAATAATTGCAATAATAAATTTCGAGGGGTGAAAGCGAAAAGGTTCTAACTCACTTTTTTTTAACAAAATTCACTTTTTTATATATTTGTAACTTAAACACCCATATACATCTTATGTCAAAATATATAAGATTTAGTTTACTTATAAAAGGGTGAAATGAAAACTTGTCAAAAGGTTCTAAGTTCTAATCAACCTTTTTTTTAAAAAGCGAAAAGGTTCTAACTGCAAATGGCAGTTAAAATAATTAAAATCAAAGCAATTTTGAAAGCTTAACCTTTTATTGTACATTATTAAATAATATCACATAAGAAATTCATTAGTTTCAGAGCAGATGTCTTGATTTTGGAAGAAAACTTAAGTACTTAGAACAGTTTCGCAGTTAACTTCACTCATGAAATTATCGATTTTTCAAAAGGGAAACAGTTCTAAGTGTACATGGCCAGTAAGGCCCCCACGATTACACGTTTAAACGGATTCGTTCCGATTTTCATTCATAAACGTTTACGATTTCGTTTACCGTTTAATCGAAATGACCATATTGTCTTACAAAATTTCTTAATCATTGCATGTAATCATGGATTTTATCAATTCTAGTGGTTTATTCCAAAGTAAACAAACATAAAATGGGTGTTTACAACCCTCCACACAGCATTACCGTGCAAAATTGCTCGTGACATAATACATTTTTGGTAAAAAATGGGGTTTCAATGCAAAAAATGTGTGCTGACTCAATTGTGATGAGCCTTGCACATTCTTTATTTGTACATGTATTAAAAATAGAAAGAAAGACATCATTTGGCGACTCAAGTACACGGTGTGTATAGTACATAGAGGTACCACCGTTTAAACGGTATCGTTTCAGTTCTTAGCAGTCGTGTAAACGTTTACAAAAAATTGTAAATGTGGGAGCCTTAATGGCCAGTAATGATCATGCACCATCTTAAAGGGTTAAAAGTGCCTGTGAGAAATTGTGTGATGATATTAAAGTTAGAGCTATAGATGATGGTAAGAAATCTGATAATGTTACTGAAAGTGATGCTTTAGCTGGTTGTAATTAATCCAGGGACATAATTGAAGAAAATTTTAGCTTTAAATTGTGGTCTCACACCCTGGCAGAGCCCTGGTAGACGTCCGGGGATGATCCAGTAACAACCGGGATACATAACTCTGACTGCAATGTCCGGGATGATCTGGAACATTCGGCATTTGACTCCGGATGGAATAAAATACTTAATATCAGCTGGATGACTCGGGAAGGTATAGCTTTACCGGCTTCATCCTTAGCCCTGCCGGGAACGACCGGGTTACGCCAGGGAAGCACTGTAGCTCTGCTGACACAAACTTGAGATGATCTTGGGTATGATATAGCCAGTAAAGCTACAGGAGAGCCCCGGTGAATGCCAGCAGAGCCCCGGTGAATGCTGGCAGAGCCCCTGTGAAAGCCGACAGAGCCCCAGAGGATGACGATGGAGCTACTGTTGATCCCTGTAGAGCCCGGCACAGCCCGGTTCATTTCAAAAGAATTACAGCAATTTGCAATGATTGCACTTGTTTGTAATAAAACCCTTCCCCATTTCCCTTTTGTCCAGTCTTGCATAAGAATTAATCAGAAAATCATCATGAATTACTTATCAAATAGGAGAAAATATCATTTACAATTATATTAATGAAAATTATGCATCAGCGTCATCATTTTTGCACGTTTTCAAGCCACTGGGTTCTTTAAATCAAGGCCCTGCCAAAATAGTCCTGGGTTCTGCCTTGGTCAACTGGGGCTCTGCCGGCGTCATCCAGGAATGACCAGGTAAGCACCGGCATGAACCAGAACGTCACCTGGGCTCTGCCTGGATGGTCCAGGGGCATCATGGGTGTTAGTTGGGAATTACCGTAGTGCTGCCGAGGTAAGTGTGACCGCAACCAAAATTTCACCCCGGATCATCCCAGTAACTTACCTGGGTGGTCCTGGGCTCTGCCAGGAGTAAATGAGACCACGACTTTAGATGACAATACAATATCAGGTGATGTTCTTGAAAGTGAGACTACAGGTGAAAGTGAGATATTTAGAATGGTTAAAAGCGATTTTTGATGATAATCAGAAATCTGGGTAAGATAAGGTAGGAAAGGTTATAGACAAAATTACAAGAGATTGTGACTTTGATAATATTTGGCATTGCAAATGAACTTGGAGCTATGTGTGAGTCCAAGAAACTGAGTTGTGTAATTATCGCTGGTGCTATGTGTGACACTGACATATTAAGTAATGTGAATGAAAATGGAGCTATGTGTGCCTCTGAGATATTGAAAAATGTTAATGCAGGTGGAGCTAAGGGTGACTTTGATGAATAAACAATGTAAAAGAAAGTATAGTTATGTGTCACACTTATGTTAATGAAGGTGGCCTTTGGGACTTGGCCTTGAGACATAACATCTCTTCTATGTATTGTTGCTACATGGGGGTGTCTCAAGTGTGTTACCCATATAATTTTAAAAAAATGTGCAATTTATATGTAATGCACAATTTGTAAAATATATTTTCAGTTCAAATATATTCTGGGACTGTTTGTGAAGCTGTTTATTGCAAAGATAGTCTTGCACTTTGAATGAAGTTTCAGACAAGTCCAAAAGTTTTTCAGAGAATATTGTTCACTATTATATGATTTAAAAATATCTATGTAATCTCATTGGTTCTAACAGTGGTAATAAGAACTAACTAGAACTGCCACTATCATGGCGTGAATACCCCCGCATACCACTTTGTCAGAATCAACAGTGGCCATTTAGAGCTCAAGGACAACCTCCCTGCCAAATCTGAGGTTTCTAAGCCAGTGCATTGCCATGTTATGTATTCTACATGCTTCAAATGTCAAAATCAATACATTGCGGACAGGACTTTCTTTAGCAATTGAGAAGAAAAGCTTTTTTTTTGTCAAGGTCGGTCCCTGTGACCTTGACCTTTGACCCAGTGACCTCAAAATCAATAGGGGTCACCTTATAGTCATGATCAACATCCATGCCAAATATGAAGACTGTGTGTCAAAGGAATCATAAAATAATGGGTGGACAAACTTTTTGAAGTCAAAGTCGCTATGACCTTGACCTTTGATCCAGTGACATCAAAATCAAAAGAGGTCATCTACTAATCATGATCAACATCCATGCCAAATATGAAGACTGTGGGTCAAAGGAATCTAAAGTTATTGGGCAGACAAACTTTTTGAAGTCAAAGTCCCTGTGACCTTGACCTTTGACCTGGTGACCTCAAAATCATTAGGGGTCATCTACTAATCATGACTAACCTCCATGCCAAATATGAAGACTGTTGGTCAATGTATTCTCAAGTTATAGGGCAGACAAGCTTTTTGAAGTCAAGGCCCCTGTGACCTTGACCTTTGACCTGGTGACCGCAAAGTAAATAAGGGTCATCTACTAATCATGACTAACCTCCATGCCAAATATGAAGATTGTGGGTCAAAGGAATCTTAAGTTATTGGGCGGACAAGCTTTTTGAAGTCAAGGCCCCTGTGACCTTGACCTTTGACCTGGTGACCTCAAAGTCAATAGAGGTCATCTACTTACCATGACTAGCCTCCATGCCAAATATGAAGACGGTGGGTCAAAGGAATCTTAAGTTATTGGGCGGACAAGCTTTTTGAAGTCAAGGCCCCTGTGACCTTGACCTTTGACCTAGTGACCTCAAAGTTAATAGGGGTCATTTACTAATCATGACTTGCCTCCATGCCAAATATGAAGACTGTGGGTCAATGGATTCTTAAGTTATTGGGCGGACAAGCTTTTTGAAGGCAAGGCCCCTGTGACCTTGACCTTTGACCTGGTGACCTCAAAATCAATAGGGGTCATCTTCTCATGACTAACCTCCATGCTAAATATGAAGACTGTGGGTCAAAGGAATCTTAATCATGACTAACCTCCATGCTAAATATGAAGACTAAGGGTGTGGGTCACTCTAAAGTTATTTTTTAAACATCCCTGTTATCAAATATAACATTTTTAAAATCCTATCATGATTGAAGAAGTTGGAGTAAAAAATTACCAATTTTCTCAAAAAAAGTCTAAGTTCAAAAGGGGCATAAGGAATCTTAAGTGATTAAGAAACATTTATATGAAGTTTGAAGTAGTTGCGTTCACAAAATTTCTACATAGTTTATAGTGAAAAAATCAACAAAGGGCCATAATTCTGTTAAATTTGGTCGCAGCAAAAATTCCTTCCTTTAAACATAGGCTACCATCTACACATTAAGGTTGTTTTCATCCCTGTAATTTTAAGCAAAATCTGCCAATGCGGTTTTAGAGGAGTTGCGTTCACAAAATTTCTACATCATAAGTATCTAGTGAAAAAATCAACAAAGGGCCATAATTCTGTTAAATTTGGTGGCAGCGAAAATTCCTTCATTTACTACCATCTACACATTAAGGTTGTTCATCGTTGTAAGTTTAAGCAAAATCTGCCATGCGGTTTAAGAGGAGTTGTGTTCACAAGATATCGGGACGTACGGACGGACGGACAAGTGCAACGCTATATGCTCCCACATTGTGGGGGCATAAAAATGATGAACCTACATAAATATTAAATTTTATTTCTTTTTCTCACATATCAAACATATGTAAGAGCTCTTTTAGTTTACATTAAGATGTATATTTAAATGCAGATGAAAAAAAAATCATATAATAACAGAAGCATCGAAATGAATAAACTCTGAAATGTGTTATTTTGCACAAGACAATATAAATAAATATTTGCATGTACATAATGTAAAAAATGTAACAAAATTCGGTACTTTTTACAGAATTATATTTCGAAAAGTTACCTGTGATGTAATGATTTAATGACATGAAGAACAAGCAATTATCATAGTATTGCAAGCAATCCATAAGTCCCCTACCGGTTAGAACCCCATCAACATTCTGAAGGGCCATTCACTAATGTTTCAATTTTTCTCTATTTTAAGGAAATTTGTTGGAAAAGTTCTTTAAAAGTGATCACAGGAAACAGTTTTTATGAACAGACAGACAGACGGACTGAAGGACACTCTAAAGTTAATATTTGAAACATCCCTGTTACCAAAATATAACATTTTAAAAGCAAAATTCTTAAACAGGAGATAACTCTTGTATTAAAGATGCAATTTCATAAAAAATTTTCAGCTCTTTTTGACTAATCACAAATATTGTTATATTTGCCATGTTTTAAGCCTATTTGTTGCCAAGGCAACTGATATTTTTTCAAAATAGGAAGAACAGATAAGACATGCATAACCTCAAGACTGCCATCTACCCATATGTCAAGTTTCATAAAAATATTTCCAGTACTTTTTGAGTTATCACTGGATTTAGTTTATGTGTAAAATTTGCCATATTTTCAGTCTATGTGTTGCCATAGCAACCAGAATTTTCAACATAGAAAGAAAAGAAAAAGACGTGCATAATCTCAAGACTGCCATCTACCCATATGTCAAGTTTCATAAAAATATTTCCAGTACTTTTTGCTTTATCACTGGATCCAGTTTATGTGTAAAATTTGCCATATTTTCAGCCTATTTGTTGCCATAGCAACCAGAATTTTCAATATAGGAAGAAAAGAATAAAAAACATGCATAATCTCAAGACTGCCATCTACCCATATGTCAAGTTTCATAAAAATATTTCCAGTACTTTTTGTGTTATCACTGGATCCAGTTTATGTGTAAAATTTGCCATATTTTCAGCCTATTTGTTGCCATAGCAACCAGAATTTTCAACATAGGAAGAAAAGAAAAAAACATGCATAATCTCAAGACTGCCATCTACCCATATGTCAAGTTTCATAAAAATATTTTCACTACTTTTCAAGTTATTGCGGGATCCAGTTTTGTGGACGGACTGACTGACGGACTGACAGACGGACGGACGGACGGACGGACGGAGGGTAAACCTAAAGTCCCCTCCGGTAAACCGGTAGGGGACTAAAAATGCATTACGTTACGCTTCAAAAATCAGAACAACAGATAGGCATGAAATATATGGAAATTTTGTTTGTTTAACGTAACAGATTGAAATATTTTGCTTTTGCCAACACCAGCTGTTATATTTTTACTTGCTATATTTAAATTTGTAATACGTAATCCTTTCTTAATCCTTTGTTAAAGACAGAATGAAAATTTGTCCATAAATAAACAGAAGATTATATAAAAATGTGGAAACAAAATTCCCTCGGAAGCATTAATCACATCAAAATTACAAGAGAACTGCTGGCTTGGTTTGATTGAGTCTGTACATGACGGATAATGAATACGTGCAACATCCCTCACGCCCCCTAGCACCGGCTTGAGCGGTACTCAATTCTTAACACTTAATAGTGCTGGCATCAATGATCTTGAAGGACCAGAAAAATATAACAACACTGAAGTGATCTTAGTAAAAATTCACTGAAAAAAATATTTTTTTGATATTAGACAGGTTGTGTGACCTTATATAAACGGTTGTTTGTAAATATAACCCGAGCCGTCAGGACTTGTAAGGAATATTTATAACGAACTTATAAAGCTTTGAAATCGGAAGTTCTTTTTAAAGAGTAAAATTAAGATTTCCAGCTCGTGAAAATATATGGAAAATTATCATGTTTCGTGAACATATTCTATATTTCACTCAAACGAAAAACATCTTAATATTTCTTTGAAACTTCACCCATCCTCGCTGTTGTCGTTGTATCATCATCATTATCATAGAAATAAGCATTGTCACTGGTATATCACGATCGTTTTTTGAACTTACATAAGAAAAAAGAATTCTAGATTAATTATGGTGAGATTAAGCGTTTACATTGTATACTCAGCCGAGTTATGGACTAACTTGAATCTTAATTTATTGTCCTGATAGGTGTTTAAATAAACCGACTACTAGTATTCAAAATCGACATTATAACGACTGAATGTTCGCTATTTACAGGCTGTCAACCAGGTCTTATCCAAAATAAAGGAGGAATATAGGAATATTTTAGCAGGAAATATAGGAGTTTTTGGACCATTTTGAGGCAAAAAATAGGAGTTTTCAACTTAAATTATTTAACTTACCAATGCTTATATAAATGTAAATTATTCTTACTTTTACACATGTTTACACATGCTGTTTCTACAATAAAACGTCTACCGTATAAGTGAAGGACACCATTAGCAGGCTGTCCAGCACCTTCCGACATAAAATTAGGGCGAATTTTAGGGTAATATTTCAGAAATTTTAGGGCTAAAATTAGGAATGTTAGGGTACATAATAGAAATTTTAGGGCTAAAATTTGCAATTTTATAACTAAATAAACTAAGGTCCCAAAGGACCATGATGAGGGCTAATCTTTGCATATTTGACACAAAAGTAACTCACAAATAATGCTCTAGTTTAGTTAGAGCAAATGTGCTACCAGTGTTGACTCACTGGTCAACTGCCTCCCCTGCAGAAATGGTCACAGTCAAATCATGTTCAAACCATATTTTTTAAACTGGCTGAACATGTCAAAAAGAACATGACTGTTCTACCTATGTCTTGGGAATGTTATAACCACAAGTGTCTAAAAGGAATTCTTATACAGTGAAATTCTTGCACAATGCAGCTTTTGAATATGGACAAATGAAATTTTTTGTACAAGTAGGAAGTAAAAAGGCATTTGCCTTAGTACAGTCATTTGAATAAATGGGAAGCATCTATAATCAACACAAAGAATTGCACATCAAAAAAGTTCATCACACATTCAATTGCAGTTTATCTAGATCATATAATTGCAAAATGTTTGTACATGGATATTGGAAATGAGCTTTATATTACTGAACTGCCAAATTATTTTTGAGTGTGATTAATTACATGTCCGATGAGTCTGCCTTTTCCTAAATTGTACCAGATGAATGAAAGAACAAGAATTGAATGAAATGGATAACTTTGTGGCAAAATAAGCAAACTCTCCTACAAAGACATCGAAAAGGATAAATAAGTATGTGGGAAAGAATAATTTTTCAAAGTCTACGTTAACCCATTCAGTACTTTACAATGTTGTTTTGAAATTATGCAGATTTAAATAAAAGAGTTGTGAGTAAACAAGCAAATTCGTTGAATTTATATCCCCCGCCGAGTACTGGTTATTATTAACACAACAACTGAAGACATAAGGCTTTATTTATATATTAATCATGGCATAAACTGTAATATTCTTTGAACTTGAAGCCTTGTACCTTCAAACAAGAAGAAGTTTTCACTATATACATATAAGGAAAATCTATGACCCCCTGGAGTGGGGCCAATTTTGACCCCAGGGCTAAAATTTGAACAATTTTGGTAGAGGACCTATAGGTTATATCATATACCAAATATCAAAGCTCTAGGCCTTGTACTTTCAGACAAGATTTTTTAATTTTGCATTTTTGAAACTCCTTTTCTGGCCCTGTGACCTACTTATGCAACAGACCGGAACCAATTTATCAACTTTTGCAGGGGACCACCCTAGGATCATTCCTATAAAGTTTGGTTGCTGTGCAGTCATTTGTTTCTGAGGAGATGTTGTTTAAAGAAATTGCTGACGACGCACGACGACAGACGGTGGGAGATCACAATAGCTCACCTAGATGTAAAAACATCTTAATCTCCAGACTTTATTGCCATTGTCAAGGCATCAAGAAGGGATCTCACAATTTTCAAATATTTTTAAATGTTATTGTAACAAATCATTTTAATTCTTCTTTATTAAAAACTAGAAATGTGTCCATAGGACATGGGTGCCCCCACCGCGCCACTGTTCTGTCAATCTTATGACTCTAGGTCAAATATTTTTTGAAAACTAAAAATCTTTTTACTAAGTAAAGGGCAAGAACTTTACAAATACTGAATATATCCCCAAGCAAACCCCCAAGTTGAAAATTGCAAATTTATACTACTGTAATTCAAGGGCAATAACTCTAACAAAACTGAAAAAAATCCACATGCAAAGTCCCAGGTTCATAGCTTCACAGTGAGGTGAATCATTATTCCTGTAATTTAGTGATGTTGATCATTATTCCTGTAAAGTTGGTCGATTCTAACTCAAGCACTCAAGGATCAAATAACAACATAATGAAACAGTTTTTACTAAGTCAAGGGAAATAACTTTACAAATACTGGATAAATCCACAAGCGAAACCCCAGGAACAAACTAAATATGCTGAGCAACTTTCCAATAAGGTTTAATGACTCTATGTCAAATCCTTTTTGAGTTACATGCGACACATGTTGAAAATTGCAAACATTTTCTAAGTCAAGGGTAATAACTCTAAAAATACAAAATAAATCCAGACGAAAATACCCAGGTGCACAACTACACATGCTGATCAAGATTCCTGTAAAGTATCATGACTTTAGGTCAAATACATTTTGAGTTACATGCGACACAAGTTGAAAATTGAAAAATTTTACTAAGTCAAGGGCAATAACTCTAAAAATAGTAAAAATATCCGGACGAAAATACCCAGGTGCACAACTACACATACTGATCAACATTCCTGTAAAGTTTCATGACTCTAGGTCAAATACTTTTTGAGTTACATGCGACACAAGTTGAAAATTACAAAATTTTACTAAGTCAAGGGCAATAACTCTAAAAATATCCAGACGAAAATACCCAGGTGCACAACTTCACATGCTGATCAACATTCCAATAAAGTCTCTTTGAATTCCAGCCATTAGTTGCAGAGAACTACTCCGGAAACGAAATTCGGACGTTTTACTAAGTCAAGGGCAATAACTCTAAAAATACTAAAAATATCCAGACGAAAATACCCAGGTGCACAACTTCACATGCTGATCAACATTCCCATAAAGTTTCGTTGAATTCCAGCCATTAGTTGCAGAGAACTACTCCGGAAACGAAATTCGGACGTTTTACTAAGTCTAGGGCAATAACTCTAAAAATACTAAAAATATCCAGACGAAAATACCCAGGTGCACAACTTCACATGCAGATCAACATTCCCATAAAGTCTCGTTGAATTCCAGCCATTAGTTGCAGAGAACTACTCCGGAAACGAAATTCGGACGTTTTACTAAGTCAAGGGCAATAACTCTAAAAATACTAAAAATATCCAGACGAAAATACCCAGGTGCACAACTTCACATGCTGATCAACATTCCCATAAAGTTTCGTTGAATTCCAGCAATTAGTTGCAGAGAACTACTCCGGAAACGAAATTCGGACGTTTTACTAAGTCAAGGGCAATAACTCTAAAAATACTAAAAATATCCAGACGAAAATACCCAGGTGCACAACTTCACATGCTGATCAACATTCCCATAAAGTTTCGTTGAATTCCAGCCATTAGTTGCAGAGAACTACTCCGGAAACGAAATTCGGACGGACGGATGGACGGACGGAAGGACAACGCCAAAACTATATCCCCCTCCCGATTCCATCGGCGGGGGATAACAAATTGTACATTAATTTTTGACAACTATTTATTCATGTTTTTAATTAAGTTTGTGTTACAACAGCTTCATAATGATCATTTTTAAATATGATATGATATATTAAAATGGACCACTTCAGAAATTTGGATAAAATGAACAAACATAAAATTCAAGATATCTGGAGTTGGCAAAACAGTGTCAAAATATTCCAGAATAAGTGGACTCTTATGGTTATGATTTGAGTTTCAGGACCATGATATGGTAGTATTTTTGCTGTCAATATGATTATCAACAACTGCTTTGATTATGAAATGGCAATGTTACTGACATAGTCAAAGTAACTTTTAGTTAAAACGAAACCATTTCAATGTCATCAATTTTGAGTTGGTATATCATGGCCAAATCATTTTTGACCATGTTCAAAACATGGTTGACTTAGTTATGTCCGTGATTATTTTGACAGGGTTACAAGTTATTAGTATGTTTATAACAAAAGATAAAAAAATTAGGAATATCAGTGAAAAAATAGGAATTCCCTTTGAATTTTTCACTTTTTTAGGAATTTTAGCAAAACTGAAAAAATTAGGATTTTTTTTAGGGATGCAGCGGACAGCCTGCATTAGTGAACCACAGCATCAGCATCCCGGCAGAAAGTTACAGCAATGCATGACCATCATCTGAATGGTCACCTGAAATAAAGTTGACATACTGATGCACTGCTTTTCATGGTGACCATGCAGATGGCTATGAGGAGCACAGCAGCCTTGAGCATAGTAATGTGATGTTGATGCAGGCATACACATTCTCTTACCTGTAAAATACAAAATGCCAAAAGCAGAACCAAAATTTAAATCTCTTTGAATTCCTCGGCAAGATATTTTTTAAAAAATATAGGAAATATAATCAAAATATAGGAGAATATAGGAAAAATAGGAGGTTTTTTAAAATATAGGATTCCGACCCAAAATATAGGAGTTTTATAGGAATACAGGAATTGGTTGACAGCCTGCAATAGCTCACCCTGAGCATTGCTCAGGTGAGCTAATAAGAAAAAAAACATGCTTTTGTTCTGTCAAAATGTCACTTGGAACCTTTTCGCTTTGAACATAAAAATCAAAATATAAGAAATTTTAAGTGTGAAACAGTTCTAAGTTACATTTGATTAAATATCTTGTTTGCAAAGTCTTTCCTAGAATTTTTCATTGACATGTTTCTTTACCTTTTTTATGTGTAAAATCAAAGTGTTGTGGAATTTTGCTATTTTACAAACATTTGAGACAGTTTTTTGCTTCTCCTGTAAAATTTTGGAAAATGCACTTAGAACCTTTTCGCTTTCACCCCTTATTACTAACCAAACAATTAGGAGAGCGAAAAATTTGATACTAAATGTTGATTAATATTATTTTTCTAATACCATTAGTCTTTCCTAAAAAATTGAGCTATAGTAAAAACACAACAAGAGGGCCATGATGGCCCTGAAGTCGCTCACCTGTATATAGGCCCCTGGAGCGGGGCCAGTTTCAACCCCAGGGCTTTTATTTGAACTAACTTGGTAGACACCCATTAGAAGATATTTCATGCTTAACATCCAAGGTCTAGCTGGTCAAGTTTTTTTCTTTACACATATAGTTAAAAACAATGACACACCTGAGGCAGGGCCATTTTTGACCCAAGGGCTTTTATTTGAACAATCTTTGTAGACACTTACTAGAAAATGTTTCATGCTTAATATCTAAACTCTAGCTATTCGGGTTTTTTCAAAGAAGACTTCTAATTTTTTGCTATACACATATAAGGAAAATCAATGTCAGCCGGGGCAGGGCCAATTTTGACCCCAGGGCTTTTATTTGAACAAACTTTGTAGACACTCACTAGAACATGTTTCATGCCAAATATCTAAACTCTAGCTATTTGAGTTTTTTCAAAGAAGATTTTTTAAAGTTTTTGTATAACACATATAAGGAAAAGGAATGACCCCCGGGGCGGGGCCAATTTTGACCCAAGGGCTTTTATTTGAACAAACTTGGTAGACAATCACTAGAAGATGTTTCATGCTTAGTATCTAAACTCTAGCTATTTGTTTTTTTTCAAAGAAGATTTTTAAGTTTTTTCTATACACATACAGTACAGCTCAAGCAATTTTTCCAAAGTCCGCCAATCTCCGTGATTTGTTTACGGGTGGACTGTCACTGCGATGTCCCTGCGATAGTTGTGACTTTCCGCTCGTCTACTCGATCGGGGGAAGTTTGGGCTGCGGGATATTGTCACCGCGGATCACTGTGAAATATTGCAGGGGTATTTCGCTCTCTTGGGTGACCATTAGTTTATTTATTACACAGGGACATTTATTACTATTACTGTACATCTGTAAAATATAATGAACTCAAACACATTTTTTATACAAATGTAGAAGAAAATCTTTATGTTATATATTTAAAAGGAGGTAACACCTGTTGTATGCAAATAATTACAAAATTTAATGATTTGCGTGTGAAATTAAAACCCTAATATGTAGTAACTTTTAACATAATTAATTTCAACTGCTTTAAGCCATTTTAACCTTTCTGATTTTACAGTGCTACAATCATTTAAGAATTTTTAATTATTTCTTTGATCCATTAAAACGATTTTTTCTGTTAAATTTACATGTGTTAATAACCTTCCCTCCAAATATTGACGAGAACTAAAGTTTAAGTGGGTCATAGCATATAATACGCACAAATTTACTTTTGAACTAAACAATTGCATTTTCACATCACAGTAGTATTTAACGGCAAAAAAATTGTGGCTTTTGATCAGATTTCGTAATGACATCTTGCAAAGTTTACGTAAAAACATATGTTAAGGAAAGATTTGTTAAACTATACCGGTATATATAATTACGTACATAAACTAGTCCACGGCTGCACTATTAGGTGTATGTGCTAATTGCTTAATTTTTGTAGGTGTAAATTGCTTAATTAAGTGGTCTTAAGCAAAGAATAAATAAATTAGTTCCTTGATTGGATTTAACACCTTCTTAAGATTGGCCGCTATCAAATGTACATGTATATTATATAATAAGTGGTGTTTAAGTGTTCTAGCTATCGTTTCAACTTTTTACACAGAAAACTCAAAGCATTTAATTTTCTTGAAAGTGTTAATATTTTGTTATTCCCTTTTCTTGAAACTTTTTTCATTGAACTGTTTTGTGATGTGATTTTCCCCGGTAAATGTACATTAATATCGCCGAGCTAATTAAATAATTTTATTGAATGATTAAAATCATCAGTCACATTGTAAGTCTTTTGGATTTTTTAAAAGAACACTACGTTGTACATTTACATGAACATTTACATGTACATGTATATATGCAAATTAATCACTGCAAATCTCTGTGATTTTCCACCGCGGATTGCAGGTTTTTTGTCGCCGTGGCATACTATAGTATGTCCCCCGCGATTTTCTGTTCTCCGTTTAAAGTGTCCGCGGTGACTGAGTGGAAAGAGGAAAAATTGCTTGAGCTGTACTGTATAAGGAAAATCAATGACCCCCGGGGCGGGGCCAATTTTGACCCCAGGGCTCTTATTTGAACAAACTTGGTAGACATCCATTAGAACATGTTTCATGCTAAATATCTTAGCTCTAGCACTTTGGGTTCTTTAAAAGAATATTTTTTAAGTTTTTACTATATGCATATAGGGAAAATCAATGACCCCCCTGGGGCGGGGCCAATTTTGAACCCAGGGCTTTTATTTGAACAAATTTGGTAGACACCCATAAGAAGATGTTTCATGGTAAATATCTTAGCTCTAGCTCTTTGGGTTCTTTAAAAGAATTTTTTTAAGTTTTTACTATATGCCTATAGGTAAAATCAAAGACCCCCTGGGGCGGAGCCAATTTTGACCCCAGGGCTTTTATGTGAACAAACTTGGTAGACATCCATTAGAACATGTTTCATACCAAATATCTAAGCTCTAGCACTTTGGGTTCTTTAAAAGAAGAGTTTTTAAGTTTTACTATATGCATATAGGGAAAATCAATGACCCCCTGGGGCGGGGCCAATTTTGTCCCCAGGGCTTTTATTTGAACAAACTTGGTAGACATTCATTAGAACATGTTTCATGCCAAATATCTAAGCTCTAGCTCTTTGGGGTTTTTAGAAGAAGATGTTTAAAGTTTTTTCTTTTGGTTGTCATGGCAACCAGAGTTCTGCATGGAAGTTAAATTCTTTGAACAATTTTTAAAGGTGACCACCAAAGGAACATTCCTGTGAAGTTTGGATGAAATTGGCTTAGTGGTTTGTGAGGTGATGTCATTTAAAGCAAAAGTTTACGGACGGACGGACGCCGGACGAAAAGCGATCACAAAAGCTTACCCTGTCACTTTGTGACAGGTGAGCTAAAAAGGCATGATTATAAAGATCAAAAAGATATAAAATTCTTTAAGGAAGAAAGACGTTGGGAAATTATGAAGTTACCTATGACTGCCATGTATATATGTAGTTTCTGTCATCTGTATCAGATCTGTTTCTGCTACTGGATTGGTTTCCCTGAAACAACAATCATAATTTCTGGTAAGTGTTGGATTGTAGCTTTAAGTGCAAGAGTTCTTTCTCCCTGAGATTTCTGCACTTCTTCTCGGTGAGATCTATCTCCCTACATAGTTTTATGTTTTATACCTTTTATAGTTCTCAAGTTATGTCTCGGACAATGTTCAAAAGGTAAAAATGAACAAAGGGCAATAACTTCAAAATTTGGGCAGGGAGGGTTATGGTTCTTCTGCACTGCACTTCTACTCAAGGCTATATATCTACATGTACTTGATGTTGAAATTTAATATGTTTGTTTGTATGCGGCAACATAAAATATAGCTAGAATGGCATTATACATTATGACATTCAGTTTTTAACAGATCAGAACAAAGTATCTTTTATTTTATATTTACATATATTTTGTAATGAATGTTTGTACAAATATGTCACACACAAAAAAGACATTGTCACATTATTTAATTGTTTTAAACTATTTTGCACAAAAGGAATATATTTATTATATTCTAACATATAAATCAGTAAAACAACTAGAACTGCCACTATTATGGCGTGAATACCCCCGCATACCACTTTGTCAGAATCAACGGTGGCCATTTAGAGCTCAAGGACAACCTCCCTGCCAAATCTGAGGTTACTAAGCCAGTGCATTGCTAAGTTATGTATTCTACATGCTTCAAATGTAAAAATGTCAAAATCAATACATTGCGGACAGGACATTCTTTAGCAACTGAGAAGAAAAGCTTTTTTTGTCAAGGTCCCTGTGACCTTGACCTTTGACCCAGTGACCTCAAAATCAATAGGGGTCACCTTATAGTCATGATCAACATCCATACCAAATATGAAGACTGTGGGTCAAAGGAATCTTAAGTTAATGGGTGGACAAACTTTTTGAAGTCAAAGTCCCTATGACCTTGACCTTTGATCCAGTGACCTCAAAATCAAAAAGGGTCATCTACTAATCATGATCAACATCCATGTCAAATATAAAGACTGTGGGTCAAAGGAATCTAAAGTTATTGGGCAGACAAAGTTTTTGAAGTCAAAGTCCCTGTGACCTTGACCTTTGACCTGGTGACCTCAAAATCAATAGGGGTCATCTACTAATCATGACTAACCTCCATGCCAAATATGACGATTGTAGGTCAAAGGAATCTTAAGTTATTGGGCGGACAAGCTTTTTGAAGTCAAGGCAACTGTGACCTTGACCTTTGACCTAGTGACCTCAAAATCAATAGGGGTCATCTACTAATCATGACTAACCTCCATGCCAAATATGAGACTAAGGGTCAAAGGAATCTTAAGTTATTGGGCGGACAAGCTTTTTGAAGTCAAGGCCCCTGTGACCTTGACCTTTGACCTAGTGACCTCAAAATCAATAGGGTCATCTACTAATCATGACTAACCTCCATGCCAAATATGAAGACTAAGGGTCAAAGGAATCTTAAGTTATTGGGCGGACAAGCTTTTGAAGTCAAGGCCCCTGTGACCTTGACCTTTGACCTAGTGACCTCAAAATCAATAGGGGTCATCTACTAATCATGACTAACCTCCATGCCAAATATGAAGACTAAGGGTCAAAGGAATCTTAAGTTATTGGGCGGACAAGCTTTTTGAAGTCAAGGCCCCTGTGACCTTGACCTTTGACCTCAAAATCAATAGGGGTCATCTACTAATCATGACTAACCTCCATGCCAAATATGAAGACTAAGGGTCAAAGGAATCTTAAGTTATTGGGCGGACAAGCTTTTTGAAGTCAAGGCCCCTGTGACCTTGACCTTTGACCTAGTGACCTCAAAATCAATAGGGGTCATCTACTAATCATGACTAACCTCCATGCCAAATATGAAGACTAAGGGTCAAAGGAATCTTAAGTTATTGGGCGGATAAGCTTTTTGAAGTCAAGGCCCCTGTGACCTTGACCTTTGACCTAGTGACCTCAAAATCAATAGGGGTCATCTACTAATCATGACTAACCTCCATGCCAAATATGAAGACTAAGGGTCAAAGGAATCTTAAGTTATTGGGCGGACAAGAAAAAACCGACGGACGGACGGCCGGACGGCCGGACGGACAGCCGGACGGACGGACAAGCTGATTCCAGTATACCCCCCTTACAACTTTGTTGTGCGGGGGTATAATTACAACAATGTCAGAATAGAAATGCAGGTTTTTTTATTTATCATTCCATCGGTGAAATAAGCTTGATTACTTGTTGGCATGTACATGTGATAGTCATTTTCTCACAAGGGAGATAATTCAATGTGTACATGTATATGTAAAATTGCATAGTTACCTCCCTTAAATATTGTAAAATTAAACCACTTTAACATGGAATACATGTCAGATGTCAGTAAAAGTGTGTTTTGGTAGCCTTGGGGTGTCTTGGCATAGTCTCGGGATAGCTTTTTGGTAATTAGACTGACCGAGATCTACGTAATGTATCACTACTGGTTTTTGATCTCAGTGGAGCTCCTTTAAGTGACAATTTTTGATTGGCAGTGGAGCTCCTTTAAGTGACAATTTTTGATCGCAGTGGAGTTTCCTTTAAGTGACAATTTTTGATCTCAGTGGAGTTCCTTTAAGTGACAATTTTTTGATCTCAGTGGAGCTCCTTTAAGTGACAATTTTTGATCTCAGTGGAGCTCCAATAAGCTGACAATTTTTGATCTCAGTGGAGCTCCTTTAAGTGACAATTTTTTGATCTCAGTGGAGCTCCTTTAAGTGACAATTTTTGATCTCAGTGGAGCTCCTTTAAGTGACAATTTT
>NW_026865949.1:0-19829 GCF_026571515.1 Ruditapes philippinarum
TAAACGCTAGCACAATCTCTTTTCCGTTTTTTGTTGATCTGAAAACATTATAGAAGAAAAATTCAATTTTGTAATGAAATGTGTAATTATTTGACACTTAATACAAATTAAATGGTGTGGCTTTTTCTAATATTTGAGACGAAAATTTAAGCTTTATGTGTTTTTCTTGAGATAATTGTGTTTTCCATGAAAGGTTTCTGGAAATTATGGTTGACAGAAATAATGCATTACCTTGTGTTTTTAATTTGCACAACAACACATCATCAAAGTCATGAAAAAAAGAATAAAACAGTTAACATGAATTAAGAGAATTTTCTAAATGTAAAACGGTATCAAAGGAAAATGTATTGCCCATTGCATACAATTTTTTATTTGATTCGTTGTAGTAGTCATAATGTTTTTTTTTGTTGTTGTTGTTGTTTTAATTTACATGGATGGAGTAAAATCGAGAAAAACGGAATTCCTTCAGTCGGCTGTTACCCTTTCATTACATACAACAAAACTTAATAACAATTTTCAATTACCTTTAAACTTTTCAAGATATTTCTTGCATAGTTTTTTCTTTGGAATTTATATAATATCGCATCACGTACTAAATGGAGTCGTGCACATTTTCACCTAAGCCGTTTTATTCTTAGACACCCACGGTATCTACCAGACCGAATCAAACACTGATAATTAAACTTTTAGATACTTCAAAGCCGGCAGAAAGGTGTTTATACCATTACCGGTATATTCATGTTATACGTCAAACTGTGTTTACACTACCGTATGATTTCATTAGACCTTTGATGATACAATATTGAAATTATAGATATCGAATTTTGATATTAAATCAATATTATCATGTTATAACACAGCAAAATATTTATTCTGAAGTGATTTTCTTAAATACTTAAAGACAAGTTAGGTGATAAGTCACAAGATGAAGGCATAAAAGAGTCTACTCAACCATTTCCTCGTCACATGTAGGAAATTCGATATTTGACGATCAAACTAAGATCTTGACATAAATAAAAGACATGTTAATCATTGATACTTTCCAGGCGATCTTTACGGGAATAAGTGAAACTTTGCTGTACGGAAATGACAAATTTTATGTTCTTTTCTCTTTTTAGATAAAAAAGAACGCGATGCAATTTCACTGCATGAGAATTCTGACTTTTGTTAATGGCAGTATTGGTTTATTTTCTCTTCTTTCTCTTAAGATAAAATTTAAAAGTGCAAGATATATTTTTAAATAATGGAATATTTAACTTGCATTTCGTCACTTTACAGTTTTACATATATTTTGCGTCCAATTTCACATGTATGTCCCAAATATTTGTGTTGATTCTTTAGGAATAAAGTTACATACCAAGTAGATCCGACAACGGTTTATATATAGCTAAAATGAATCATCATTCAAAACAAGTAAATAAATGTACATTAGAAGCTATTTACACTCATTATGTGTCATTCATACTTAGATACCATGACAGAAAATCACAGACAATATATTTTACAAAATAAATGTTCAAAATAGGTGTCAGTGAACTTTTCATTACCTTCAATTAACAGTCAATTACTACTTTCAAACTAATGTTTTTTTTTGGTTGTTGTTTTTGTTTTTTTGTTTGTTTGTTTGTTTGTTTTTTGTTTTGTTTTGTTGTTTTTTTTTGTTTGTTTGTTTTTTTTTTTTTTTTTGGGGGGGGGGGGTATTACTTAACGAATTGATTAATGTGATATTTCTCTACACCGTTATACAATATGTTTGTTGTTAGCTGCCATTTAACCTGTTTAACAAACGGACATGCTTTTGTGAGAAAAGGAACTGCTTATCGCCAGGGAGTTCCGAAGGGATTAAGTTTTGTTTAATACATATCCTTTTATTACCGTTCGTATTGCAATTTATGTCATTTACTCACAATTTCCTCTGTGTGGCCAGCTAACTGCTGTAAAAATTATCTCTTTAATACATTTAAGGTAATTTGAATTTTTTTGTATATCATTACATAAATCTTTTTATCTAGCTTCATCACAGTCACAATAAATATGTCTTTTAAATATGTTTATGTCATAAAGTATTTTAAATAATTTTACGCAATGGAATATGGAATAGAAAATGTTACATATAACACATACAGAGAAACAGTTAAGGTACTGTGTTCGTTTTCATTAACTAACATATTGACACATTATGACTTAATTTGTATATCTAGTGTCAAGTTGATGTCACCAAATATCGCAAATTGAATATTCGTATAATTCTCAAGCGTTGTTTAACTTGTTTTAGAAATAAAGTAATTATTTTGACAGACAATGCTTCTAGCGAAGTTCTAGGCTTGTATTGCGAAATCAATATTAAAAAAATGTTCATTGACACAGTCCTCATTACCACGTAGGCCCATGTGCACATGCAATGACCATCGGTAAAGGCATCCAGCAGAGCAACGAACAAAAAGGAGGGTACAAGGTCGGAACATTGACAGGACCGACTACTGACATGTAGCGACACATATCGTGTAATTCATAAAATTTAACATTTCTAAACAATAGAATGGTATAAGTGATTGAAAATATCTGTAACTGTTATAATGGAGATAAAAGAGAAAAGAAATATTCAGATATTTACTATGATTTATGCATTTGTCTATACACTGTGACATCCTTATGTGGTTTATCGGGGAAATAACCTTTCTTTGAGCTTTAGATTATAAATGATATTTTCTTGAGCAAAATTTATCATCAGTTGAGTGTTTTACAAATTCTGGAGGTCCTAATCCATTACACAAAATTTTCTATAACATGTATATCAGTATGTATAATATTGTTTTCGTCTAAAGAAACGTTTACATCTAAAAATGATACGAGAGATATAGACACGTTCGCTGTAAATTTTATAGATGGATGAGAGTTATTCAAACTATCAATGAAATATGGCACCCTCTTACGCTTCGCTTTTTATGGGTAAATTTGAAAATGACTTTTTAAGCCAACGTTCTTTAAAACCCAGTTTATGGTTCCGTTTTCTTGACGATATATTTTGCATATGGAGTTATTCCCTTGATGATTTGAATGCTTTCATTGATAGTTTACAAAATTTTCTACTAATTGAACTTTAGATTAAACGATTAAAACACTGTATATCTATGGAAAAATGACAAAAAGACACTACTGGTATTTTTATTTCATTTCAGATAATGATAATAGAATTGATTCTGACAAGCATTGGTGATTTTATCCCACAAAGAAATACCAGAAACTCGCGAAACATATGTTACAGTTTTCTCTTTAATGAACCATAAAATTGTCAGAGTCTGACCTATATGATATCTGGTGTCAAACATCAACACAATTTACGACAACATTGAAGTGAATTGATTGTAATCAATTTAGTTCTCCACCAGAATATTTGGCATGTGTCAAAAAAAAACACGCGCAGACTTAACGATTAAAACAAATAGTTGGAATATCACTAGCAGTATCTCATGACTGTTTTTAGCAGAATGTTCTAGAAAGTTGTATTGCGACTTTAGAAAAACGATTAGCAAACGGGTGATCTACTTGGGTGAAAAGGATGAAACTATAGCATCTATCTACATAAGAATCTCTTGATTTTATTTCATTAATATATAACCCGATTATATTACTTTGTTAATGTACTCTATGGCAAAATTACAAACATTTTAATATACTGCATAACATTTTTCATTTAAAAATAAAATCTATCTTTTGCTCTGAAATTTTGAGAAACAATTCACGGTTTTTCGTTTTTTCCCAATTATTGGCCACTCATGTATTAGTTGTAGTCATCCACAACTTTTGAATAATAGAAAAAGTAATAAATATATATATAGTTTTGTAATTTTTGTTAGTTACTTCTTAACCATTATTGCTTGCAGCCTTAGAGCAAAAATGTCTTTACTTTCTCATGAAACATAAATTCAATTTGTTTCCGTTCTAGAGGAGTTATTAGAAACAAATCACAAACTATGAAGAAGAAACCATATCCAGCTAAAGGGACAGCAAATAAATAACTATTTTCTTCTATAGTAAGGGAGAAGATAAGTTAATTGATATTTTAATCATGCATTTTAGGAATATGAAATGTTTATCATCTGACATAAATAGTTTGATATAAAAGTAGTAAACATATTTGAATATCATAGAAAATACTGAACATTTATTAATAAGTGTTCTGATTATATTTATTTAAAAAAACGTCACTCTTTTTAGTTGTGATCTTAAACATTGTCACTAATTTGTCACTAACAATTCATTGCCGGTTGTATTTTTTTTTTTTAATTATTACTTTATTGTGGCTTATTATTCGTTCGTGCAGACAATGTCAGCCAAATCTTGAACAGCAAGGCGAAGAACGGAAGGAAAGATTTGTCTAATAACAAACAAAGTAAGACCAAAATTCATTTCCCAGACAGACCACATTGCCTGTGTTACTTTGCAGATAAAAACACGTCATTTGGAACCATACTGTTTGCTTTCTTTAAATGCAATGTAGCTGAACAGGTTTCTTAAAACTATGTTGTTTTTTACGAATAAAAAACTCACCCCATAATGTTTGTAAAAGAACATTTGATAGCTTAAATAGCTTGACCTCTTATTGATGAAAAATACCGTGTACGTCAATAAGCAGCTTATATTTTGTACATATGTTCATATTAACCTGTTTCCCTGAAGCCTTGAATATACATACATAAGCCAGTCTTTTCAATCATTTATACTTAGTGTCGGACAAGTTTGAATGGAAAATGCCATCTAAGTTCAATAATGTAATATATGTGATCTAAGGCAGAATGTCATTTATCTTTTAAAGACAAATACACGACACAAAATTTGATTTCTTTTAAAATGTACTATAATATGAAGGGGTTTAACATAATTATGATGTGTTGATGTCAAACAGTAGCAATGCATTAAGACGTCAAATGCGAATGAATAGAGAAGAATGTATCATGCGATTAATCATTTTTCATTTTTAACACCAAAGCAAATTTGAAACCTTAAATCATTTTAATGTACTGAAATAAACTCTATTTACCAATAATATGACGTGAATGTTATAAAGATAGACGTAGAGACAAACGTACTACATGCATTTCTAACTACTGACAGATAGAGAGTTTGTTGCTGGTTGGTTGTTTTTTTAACAATGAACATGTAAAGAACGTGTGTATTTTTTGACGTCTGAGAATTTCATTAACCCTTCCCCCATGAGCATATTGTGAAAAATGGCCGTTTTCACTGAAAAGCCTCCTGTTACAAGTTCAAACTGCTATGAAACTATGAAAAATGTTTCAATACTAATCAAACTTGACACAACTGTTGACTGGACCATTGCCTTTGTAACGACATGCTCAGTCTTAAATTTCCTGTTACCATGGCAACGAGGGGACATCTCAAAATTGCCAAAAAATCACTATTTTGCCTCGATTTTTTCCATCAAAATTTATTTCAAAGTGCTGCAACTTCTCAAGGGATTGAGACAGAGTCAAAGGCTTTTCAGCGTTGGTTACACGTTACCTTATGACCGACCTGGGGTCATTTTTAGCCTCTCACAAGTCCAAAATTTTCTTGGCGATGAGGGGGACTCAGCCCCCCTTCAAACCCCCATACAGAAGGGGGCACGTCCCACTTCTGGCAACCCCCTGATGTATCTTTTGGATGGGGGCGGCGCCGAAAAAGTGCTCACTTTTTTAGCAACATTTCTCAAACGAAAACATGTGTTTGGGGCCCAAATAGGACATTTTTTTCACTATTTCAGGCCTAAAAAAGGGGGGGGGGGGGGTCGAAAGTGCGTTGTTTCGTGTATATATGAGGTAAAGGGTTAAGAATGTTTCGAATATGAATAAAGCTATATGTTGTCATGAGGTTTGTAGATTATTTTATTTTAGCCTTATATTTAAGTAAGCGTATGTTATCGAAATTGATTAGATATTTTGATATCAATTTCTTATTTATGCATTATTCAATTTATTCATCATTTTAAAGCAGAAATATAGGTATGACATGGTATTATTTGATATCGATATTGTTATATTAATGCATTATTTTCCTTATACATTAGGTTAAAGCAGATTAATCAAATTTGTTAAAGTCAAGGTAACCAATATGCATTATGTAGTTTCTACATAAACTTGTAGTTTATAACTTACCAGGACTGAGATCATGCCGTGCGCGTCTTAGTTGGTGGACAGCGTGAATTCGATATCAAATTACTATTGTGTCTGAATCACCCGTGTTGACAACATCAAAGTCACATTCACGTAACAGCATTGCCTAACGCTTTTGTTACCGAACATACTTCCTCTATTTATTTAAGAGAGAGGTTTTAATTATAATAGCTTTTGTTTAATTATATTCAGTTTTACACATCACACGTTCCAATGACGTTTTTTTTTTTTGTTACTTTATCATAAAAATAAAGAGGAACGTTTACATATTGTAAGGGAACATTAAATCAATAATAAAGGAGAGGTAGGTGATAAGAAAAATTAACTCCAAATTTAGCCACTTGTTGCTTAGTTTAAAACTGCTGAAATTTCTGTTGTTTTCATTTTCTCTAATTATCTCTAATCATGTAAATGACTTTTACACTTAATTATATTTTTATATTTCAATATAATATAGTTTGCATATACCAATAAATCATTAATGCTCAAGGTTCTTCCAATTGAAAGAAACAATCGACATGGGGATCTAGTTTGTAAACATTTATACTGTAAATTCATTCTACCTGTTGCAAAGATGTGAGGAACGCTAGCCTTTACAATTGTAGAGATATTGGGCGTATTCCTTTCGCGGCTCCGAACACTCGGAACAGGTTCTGTGGCAATGGAGTATTTGAAAACACTGCGTTACATTCTTCAGAACATGTTCTGACTGTTCTAATCTAATCGAGGTGCAGCGCACCTGCTGAGGGCTCCGTCACATGTTGCAAGATGGCTGACAGACGAACGATTTTTCAGTGCGAACCTTGCAATCGTCTTTTTGATGACATGACTGTCTTTGCAAGACATAGCTGCGCACAGACGGGTAATAATTCAAGTAAAATTTATAGCCAAAGTAGTTTTTACTTAAAAGCATACTTAAACCTCAGTCATATAAAAAGGCAAAAGGCACATAACTCTTTAGGACATAGTTTTCACGATTTATGTCCCGTTTTGACAATTCGCTCCACCGACAATCCGACCCATAACGACTCGCCCCCCTTTATAAATGATTTGCCCACTTCATTAAACATTATTCATTTGAATTAAGGAATTTTTATGATTTGAGTATTGTTTTCATTTATCAGATTAACTTTTACAGAAAAGATTTGAATACGAGGTAAACAATATTGATGCTATTGTATCGTTGATATTATGAGGATCAATAATATATATTCCAAAAATCTGTAATTTAGACTTATTGATTATTTAAAACCCTAAAAATTATGAAATTTCACACAAAACATACAGTAGCAGGTAGATTAGGTGTTGGGTGGATCATTACGAGGCAAATTACTAACTGGCACCTGCCAAATTAATTACTGGAGTAGCCAAGAAGTACCAGAATACAACCTGTAACTTTGTTGTCAGTTAACTTTTAAGTTCTTTTTCTCAATTTGCATTTTTAATCATGACTTTATTTATCGTGTCCTTGGATGCCCTTTTTCACTATCCATTTTCAGGTCGAAATAGTCGAGCAAAATGTCTTTGTCAGTTGTTTAACTTTTTTTCTACTTTGCTATACATTTGTTTGTGAAGAGGATAGAAAAAAGTTGCACACATAATATAAATGGGAAATTCACTTAGACTTGGTATAATTATGGCTTTGTAGTGGAGAACTTATTATTAATTAGGGAAATTTCAGTTAGTATAATTAGAAAAACCTACTGTAAACATCAGGACATGAAAATATGATACATATATATGTAAATGGTTTGTACATGTTGCAATTATATTGATTACCAGACAAACCTTGTAGGATTGAGTTAGCAGTCTGGTTACCAGACCTGTAGCCACTTAATGATTGATCATAATCATATATAAGTATGTAATTCATAAACTATTTAAAATTCTTTGACTTATAATTACAGATTCTGGAGGCTATGATGCACCAACTTTATTTGGGGAGCAAGAGGCTATAGACTCACCAACTGATAACAGTTGTTCAACTTCAAGTTCTAGTGAAGCATTGTTGTACTGGACAAGACCGGCAACGTTATTGCTTATTGAACAATATAAAAAAATAACTGAAGGCAGTAAAATGAAAAAAAAGAAGAAATGTGGAAAGAAATTTCTTTGTACTTTGAGCAACATAACTACACTTTCACTCCCTCACAATGTGAAGGAAGATGAAAAACCTTAATAAGGGGCTTGAAGAATGTTACCGACCATAATAGAAATTCTGGAAATAATAGAAAGACACATCCATATGCAGAGGCCTTAGAATTCTTGGCAAAAATGCCAAATATACAGCCTAAATATGTGTTAGACAGTAGTGTCAGCTCGAATGATGAAGTTGTCGAAGCTGAATGTATATTTGATTACATATTTATACAAAGTTTCAATTAGAATTTGTGTTTTCTGCATCAGCTTATTCTTAGCCAACAGTTTCAATGTAATAAGGTTTAAAATATTAAGGTCACTGGAGACTTTCATTAACGTATGTTAAAACTTCACATTGTAATCTCCATTAACTCTAAAGTAATGGTAAAATATTACTAATCTGTCAATTAACATAAACCTAATTGCTTACTTTAAAAAAAAACAAAAAAACAAAAAAAAAACTTTTGCATTGTGTTTCATCACATCACATTACTGAACCCTGTGAACAATATAAGATTATCTTGCCCTCTTGTTACACAGAAATATTCATAGTGGTAAAATACAACTCTTCACCCAGTTGACAACAAACCAGTTGCTTATTAAGGAAATTGAATTTCTTCTCTATATTTGCACTGTATCCCTTGTTTTTTTATTGCAGGTGTAAAGGATGATGACTCTGCAACAGTTACAGACATAGATCAAGGTAAGCTGGAGCCTTCACCTCCACCAGTAAAAAAAAGAAAACAAGATGAATTTTTGTCCATGATGAAAGATTTTATGGCTTCACAACAGCAACGTCATGAAGAGGAAAGCAAAAGACAAAAAGAAATGCATGATCAAAAGATGGAACTCTATTAAGTGCTTTAAAGGGAGACACAGGCAAAATTTTCATTTCTTAGTTTTGAAATTTTCATTCATTATTCTGTAAATGTCCTCAAAATGAATACACTTAACAGTCAAAGGAACAAAACTTTTCTCCATATAAAGAATAAAATGGTGTTTTCCTAACTTGACCCGCGTGGGTCAGGTTAGAGCGCTAAAATTTCACAATAGTTGTCACTCTGTACTCTGGAAACGTTAAAAAAACATGTCAAATCAATTACTTAGACTTGTTTCAATCATACAATACCCACAATATTTGTTATTGTAACTTCCAGGGTTTGTTCAAATCGCATGACTTGTTTTTAAACTATTCGGTGATTCTGTTCGCGTCAAAATTTCGTTCAACATATATAGATATATTTAAACTTCAAACCCAAAATATATAGAATTTATACAGAAATTCATGTTGGGACTTTAAGAAATGTCATTTTAGGGTGATTTGAGTACAGAAAATCATTTTTATATTTTTGCCATTATTTTGCCTGAGTATCCCTTTAAAAGATGGCAGTAAATGAACTTACACAGCTTGAAACATTTACATATCCTAAAACACATTTTTATTGTCTACCTTAGAATTTCTTTATAAACTATTCTTTAATAGGACCATTATTTTTTTCAGGTCATGAAGAAGATATCTGTAAAATATGTTGGGACACAAAAATAAACTGTGTATTGCTAGAGTGTGGCCATATAGTAGTGTGTTTAGGTTGTGCAGCACTTGTGAATATTTGTCCTATTTGTCGCTCAAATATTAAGAGAGCTGTGAAAACTTACCGCACATAGAAGCAGACAGTTTTGTTATGTTTTACATTATTCCTCATTGTATCGCCTCTACGAAGTAGTGGCGACATATAGGGATCACTTTTCTATCGTCTGATTGTCTGTCTGTCAGTACGTCTTGTCACCAAACTTGTTCAGACTACTCCTCAAAAACTGTATTTGTAATTTTATCCAAACTTTATCGAAATACTCAATACCAAGTTAAGTTGTACATATAATTGGCATTTTTCATTTAAATGGTTTTTTGTTAGAGTTATGACCCTTTAATTATTTTTAATCTAAAAGTTTGTCTACACTACTCCTCTTATACCATTAATGTCATTTAATTGAGACATAACAGGATTGTTTGGTAGTTCAAGTACTTGTGCATAGTAATTTATTAAACGGGATTTCCAATTGAACAATATTTTTGCTGAGTTATGACCCTTGAATAAGAAAGGTATAAATAAAGTTTGTCCAGACTACTCTTAACCACCTATGCAATTTCAATGAAACTCAACATGATGGATTAGTGGCTCAATTGATTGTGTATTTTACATGAGGTTTCCGCTTGAATGATTTTTGGCCGAGTTATGACACTTGAATAAAAAGGTGGCTTTTTGTGTTGCCAAGTACACAAAATCTTGTCTGGATTACTCCTTAGAAATTACTGGTGCAATTTGATCCAAACTTTACAGGAATATTGAGTTGTACATATCATTGGCTTTTTGTAATTAAATGAGTTATGGCCCTTTGATCATTTTTTAATTTTGTCTGGACTACTCCTCCTATACCACTTACGCAATTTCAATGAAACTTCACAGGACTAATCAGTAGCTCAAGTACTTGCACATACTACATGGGATTTCTGATTTAAATGCTTTTCGACAGAGATGGTTCTGGAAGAGAAAATACTTGTTTTGCCCTGTTAATGTTTTTTGTGCTTCCTGCAACTACTGCTGCAACTCAGTAGTTGCAGCATGAAATTTGCTGTCATGGGGCGACACATGGGATCACTGATAGCTCTTGTTTTAGGAAAGCAGTTTGTGTCTTTTTTCAGTTTTAGTTTTATAGTTGTTATGCAGAGGTGATGCATATATATTTTATTTTTGTAATTTAAAGGGGCACATTTTGTTTGTTTTGTAAATTGTCGGAGGATATTTACATTTGAGAGCAAAAGGTAAAATATGCACATGACTGCCTTCAAAGAAGAATTGGAAAAGCTAAAAAGCTCTTGGTGAGCATTTTAGTAAGTTTTGCAAGCAGTGTCATGCTTTGAATAGTGGATATATGACCGACAAAGTATTTTCATCTGTGTAATGTATGGTTAGCAGATACTTTCCCATTGCTCTAAATTGTTTTATTTAGTTGTGCCCTTAACTTGAGGTAAAGTTTAAAATAATGGTTTAAGTCTTCATCTTTCAATAGCTGTTATTGTTGCTTTTTTACTTTATTTTACAAGTCTGCACTTGAAGTGTATTAAACATGATTAATTCAGTAGCTTATTGTCTGATACAATTGTAACTTAATAAAAGTTTTAGTAATCTTGTTCAAGTAGGTATAGTAATTTTCAACATTTTGTTTAATGATTGTCATTTTGGTGCTCAGATGAGCCTTTGGTTCTAGTCAAATTTGTTTTTTGTTACAATAATTCATATAAGTATATGATTTTTTAGCTCACCTGAGCATAAAGTTCTCAAGGTGAGCTTTTGTGGTCACTCAGTGTTTGTCGTTAGACCCAGAGTTTATTTGTGGCGTGTTCTTTGATCAGAATGATTGTATTAATAAAATCTCAGACGAATTCGAACATACGTAATGTGAGGTCTAAACTTGGGTCACAAGGCCAAACAATGAAAAAAAAATTTGTGAATTTTGTTGATTTTAAGATCTGCCCAATCTAAGTAATCTTTTGAAACCAGATTTTTTTCTTACATGTAGACACTGATATGTTTTAATGGTACTCAGGTGAGATGAATTGGGCTTTCATTGCCTTCTTATTTAACTCATACATTGTTGAATTTATTTGTTTAAAGTTTATGAATAAATTTATAAAAATAAAGAACGCTGCAATTGATTTGTCATGAATTTCTCTAGTCCATCTTCTAGCTAAAAATTTCTGAATTTACTTTTCTTTAAAAAAGGTGAAAAAACAGCCTTTTTTTGCTTAAGTTTAGTTTTTGATTTCAATGATATTTCATTAGGGACACTTTTTTAAAAGCAGAAAGCCTCCAGATTTATGCTTATTTAATGAAAAATTTGAAAAAGTATTTAAAAGTATTGTATTGTATAGTAACCAAAAGGAAGCAACTTACACATTATCGATGGCACTTACAACACACAGTAAATTAGAAAAAGAGGTAAAAATATGCAAAAAATGCCCTTACTGCGTTAGTAACGCAGTAGAAATATAGTCTTAAATAATGAAGTATTAGCAATTAGTCAATTATAATATGATATTTTTACTTGAATCTTTCTACTTTCCCTAATGTCTTAGTACATTTTTCGCAAGTTTGACTTCATTGAAATATTTTGGCTCATCTGAAGGCATGCTGCTTTAAAGCCAAGTTCCTGGGCAGTACCAGTACAAGACCATACATTAGCATGTCTGAAGCTTTCAAACTTGATAAAATGTTTTTGGCGGGGTTAAAATTCTTAACCTTGGAAAATTTGAGCACAAATGATACATGAGTGTGTTGTAAGTTAGGCTAATCAAGAACAAAAAGAGTTTACACATGCATTCTTTATTTCCCTGACAAATATTAATATGAGTCACTAATATGTGTAACAATCACATTCAAGGAAAATTTCTAGCAAGTGCGTCACGCTTTGCGATGCCAGCATATTCACTGTTTACTTGATTATTGTTACGGAAATTGTTCTGTGCATGAACATTAGCATAATGGTCATCATCAAAGTAGTCTTGCATTTCATCTCCATTAATAATGCAAATGTTATGTACAATAGTACAGACCACTATTGTATCTACAGCTGTCTTTAATTCTCTAGTATTGATATACTGAAGTCTACAGAAACGACCTTTGAGCAATCCAAAGGCTCGTTCCACTGAAACACGTGTAGAAGAGAGCGCTTGATTAAAAGCTCTCTTTTGTGGTGTTGGATGCCAATTATCTCGATATGGGGTGATTAACCAAGTTCGTAAAGGATATGCACCATCTCCTAATAGATGACCATTGCCGCACAAATTAAACCCGTTCTCCCATAAATCACTGTTTCTCAGGACCCTTGCATCATGAATACTTCCAGGCCAGCTGGCTAACACATGGGTAAAACGAAGATCTCCTCTACAGACTCCTTGCAATACTATTGAATGATATCCTTTCCGATTTATATACACATCTTTGTGTTCTTTTGGTGCTCTTATCTTAATGTGGGTTCCATCGATTGCTCCCAATACATCAGGAAAATTAGCTTTGCGACGAAATGCATCGATAACCTCTTGCCTGACATTGTTGCTAGGCCAAATAATAAATTGCTGCTTCAGATGAGTTAGAAACACACTAAATATTCTATCCTTGCACCTGACAACTGAGGATTCTGTAACATTGAACCTGTCTGCAATGCTATGTGTAGTGTCTTGTGTCGCAATATACCACAGTGTAATTAAGAGTTGTTTTTCTATATTTATATGGTCTCTTCCTCCTGTCCAACTGGGTAGCAGCTCTTGGAACTCACCAAGATTTTCACAAATTATTTCGAATGTTGTCCTAGTCTTTCTAAAAAATCTTTTAAAGTCGTCTAAGTAGTACATTGGAATTGTTCCCTCAACATATCTTTCAACTTTTTGTCTCTCTCTGCGGACACTGAAATAAATTGAAATACATCATATAATTAAGTAGCCATATTGGATGACTTACAAACTAAAGATTTATCCCAAGTAAACTACTTATTCACTAAAGTCCATTATATTTCTGTGTCATTAATGCTATCATCAGTTACCTTGAATGACAGAAAATCAGCAAATGTATGCATATGATATACAGTGTATACTTACATACTTATACACAAAGGCTACTGTGAACCATGCATTTAAAATTGTTTTTAAATGCTGCTCAAATAAATGTATCATCTATAATATCATATTTAACTTACAACTTTGCCGCAATAATTAGAATGAGCATTGCAGACTCATCAGTGTCAATCTCCATCCCCTCTTCACAATAAATCATCTCCTCCATTAGCACAGAAAGGACTGCAGCTCTTGCAACAGCCATTTTTGATACTGATTAGAGCAGTGTTCCGAAATTGCTCCATTCAGAACACAATTCTAGAACAGTGTCTATGTTCTGAAATATTGCTTTGATTGCAACATAATTCTAGCACAGTACGCTTGTTCTGAAATATTCCTTTCGTACATTTGAGAAGAGCATTCCGGAACACAGAACAGTAAGCCAGAACAGGTGAATGGAATACGTCCATTGTCGTCTAACACATACTTTAAACAGTTTCGATAGGTTATGATTTTATAACAGGACGTTCATGTTAGGGGCTTATTTTTTTTACTAACGATTGTAATTGGTCTTTAAGTGTGTCGAAATAGTGTATAGAATAATTTTAATGAATATAGAACTGAAAAGTGAGTAAGATTAATATACTCGTAACAAACTACATTGTGAGAATTTGCAGTTTAAACGACAAGATTGGTGTTATCATCTTTAGTTCCGATTAGCGTTGCTCTTTCATGTGTATGCTTTCATCGATCAAAGCTGCTTTTCTTCGTTCCGCTGTCACACTTTACTTTACATGGTTTCCGAGTAGGAGTGATTGATGCAGAATGTCCTTTCTGATGGTTATAAAAGGATGATAGCTCAGTTTCACATGTTTCAAATGTTTTTATGGTAAAAAGTTTTAATCGTTTGATTTCAATCTGCCAAGGCACAATAATCACTTAATTTGACAACGGTTATATAGTTTTTCAACAAAATACTGACAAAAATAAGGACTTTGGTATGTTTTATGTTTTATATCTATATAAACATAAATATTTATTATAAAAAAAACTTAATTAATAAAAAATTCAACACTATGTTAATGGTATATTAGGTGATGATATTGCAAGCTTCGTAGTCACTACGATTTTGACTTCGATTGATAAAAGTGTTCTTAAAGCATTAGTATATTATAATTACGACCGTCCATTCTCGGTAAAAAGAGGGAACTGAGAACGACCTCGCTCTGCGGAGACAGTCACATGCTAAAGTCACCGCTCTTAGAACGGCACTATGAAATTGACATATCAGCCCCCTGATATTGTGTCGCCAACGTATTAATTCAGCTTTGCGGGGAAAATATTGCCTGACATCGATGGTTTGTGACTGCTATATAATATACATGTTTCAAGGACTACAATGTTTTCTTTTGCTGCAGTGTGATGAAATTATTTTGAAATGAGATTTACATAATAATAAATAAATGTACACAAGTTAAATGTTGTTATGGCGGCGATATCACTTTACCTTCTTATCTTTACTTGTTCATTAAACCTCGAGTGTTGTCAAAAATATAAATATGGAAAAGTTTACAAACGTATATTCAGACTGACTCAGACTGAGAATTCACGTAAATTATGACTTATTATGAGGACAATAAATTTCCTGGAATGAATCAAATACATGTAGTTCATCGAAGACTTATTTTATTTGACATATGAGAACAAAGATTTAAAATGTTCAAAGACAAAATTCAGTCACACAGGACCACCAAAAAGACAACCAAAAGGAACCTAACAAAATAAAGAAGAGAGAACAAACAGGCGAATCATGCAGGGGAAAAACAATTATTGAAAGCAATTGACAACTAAAAGTGTTATCAATCCCATTATGCTCATCCAAGTGTTCATGTTGAGTACACAGGTAAAAGTCAAAATAACATAACATTTTGCCATTATTGTGTTCAATATTTTTATTATTACGATGCAAAAATAATCAATAATGCAAGTTACCCATGGACATTTCTATAAATAAACATGTAGTAAAAGATTTATCGGTATCGTTCATTTTTTTAAAGAGTGGAGCAGTCCTTTTATAATTAAGGTAGTTTCTATATTTTTTTTACATTTTATCAATTACATGTCCATTGATCAAATATTGGTCAATCACCATTATAATCAATCTTTTGAAATATATTGCTAATTCAACTCAACTTGACAGCCAACATAATGCCTATGATGTAATATTTACTTAGTATATAGAGAAGAACTTTAAACGATGAAGGGTGAAATATGGAAAACAAGATCAACAATCAACGGTGGCGTTCAAGCCCCACACCGCCAAGCAACAAGGACCAGCGGCCAGGAGCCCAGGGGGACCCTAAACAAAAACAGGACAGGGCACAAGGCAGAGCATGGACAGGATAAACACTTAATGATACATAAAAAGGAAGTTTATATTTTTTTGAAAAGGGAGAAGGCCTGTGACAGTTCTAAGTAATTCTCACTAGAGAATATACGTCGCTTACATTCTTGGAAATTTTAGAACTAAGTGAGAGTTCTTTTTATTATTATCTACAATGAGAAATGAACGATGGCAGGAACAACACAATTCGTTACAGTCCTTCCATTCATTAACCAGGATATTAAAAACTCTGACCACGTTTGTATGACTCTGATGGCAACAACTCTCTCCAAATGAATAAGATTAAATACATCAGTGCCATTTTTATTTCTAAAACATCAATTTAGTTCGGAATGGTAATATTAAGAAATATAAGAAACACATACAAAGCCATTAAATGACAGTTTCCTAACTTGTATTTGATGTCAAATTTAAAAAAAACATAGATTACAACAACGTAAGTCTTATCTAAATTTATTTCGAACATTCTCGACCGGAAGTCTTAAATGCAAAAAAATGATTTATACACTATCAGCAGCGTTATTGTCATCTTAAACAGTGTCAATTCCTAACTTGTTATATATTTCTGGACGTTTAAAGACTCCCTTGTCGCAATTATTCTTACGTGTAGACCATGTCGGTCATATCAGAACAATAAAGTGAAGACGAAAGAAAAGGTTTGTCAAATAACAAACAAAATGAAAGTTCATTGCCCAGACAGATCACAATGCCATTGTCTCTTTTGAGACGAAAAGAAAAAACAACTTTAATTGGCATGACGTTATTTTCTTTGTATGAATACAAATGTTGCTGAACAGGCAGGTTTTCTCTATGTTACTTTTTATATAGCAAATTTGATAGCAACAAATATCTTGGCCTCTTATACACGAACAATACCATGTATGTAAAGAACCGTCACATAATTATTACAAAATTTCTGTATTTTAACAAGCCAACCTTAGGCTTCTTATATAAAATGTCAAAAAAATATATATAATCAAGGGAATCTTAAGCTTTAGACGCCCTTTTTAAATCACAATGTTTGTCTATCGTCAAACTTTTCTATATATCTAAACCTACTTAAGATAGTCATTGCCTTCAATCATATGCCCTAAATGTCGATATCAAACTTTTCAAAGAAAGAAAGAAATGATATATGTATACTAAGGTTATATATGTATTAAAGGACAAATGTCATTTATTTGTTCCTCGATGCCGATAAAGATGAAATGCTTGAAAAGAAATTTTCTACAAAAGTCCTCTTTGATATCATAAGAGATTGACCTGGAAAGGTTGCTGATTTCGAACAATAGTAATATACGAAAAGATAGGAAAAACTTTATTCTGTATATATGTTTTCTTTTCAATAAAAAATAACTTAGTAAATTAGAATTACATCTCCATATACCGAAACGTACACTTTTAAGCAAGTGCATGAAGTAAATGCTTGAATAACGGAGACATGAATATGTTCATGCATTACGCCGGCTGCCTTTGAATGTGTGTGTATATCATTAGTCATGTGGTTTCCCGAGATGATTATTGATAATCGGCAGGGTGGTTCGAATGAACAAATGGCAGATTATCAATAATAATATCGTTAATTATTTGTGTGAAGAAAAGTAATATAACCTTAATCTTTTACTGAAATAATATTTACCAAATATTAGTGTAATTTTTCAATCAATTTATTTTTACCAGTATGGAGGTACTACCAAACGACATTCATTCTTAATAATGTCTGTCATATGTTGCGGTTCGGACCGGAATATCCGTCCCGAGGGGACCCGCCCATTGGGTGGTAACGAGGCTTGCCGAGTTACCGCTAATGGGCGGGTTCCCGAAGGACGGATATTCCGATCCGAACCGCAAACATATGAAAGATATTTTTCTTGCATATTCTGCAATATTATTTCATATTTAAAATGGTTTACCTCAATATGATATATGTTCATGGAAATTAAAGTCATTTCATCCATAATTATTTTCTTACAATAGCGTATGAACTTACAACTTAAATAACAACGGCGAAATGACGTCATCGTAAGCACATATTTCCCTTCTAAAATGACGTAATTTTAACGCGGTTCATTGATAAAGTGCGCTAAAATGACGTTGTTGTTTGGCACGCGACTCATCTGGCACCCCCCATGCCAGATGAAATTTCCGGCATGGGTAAAACTCACGGAAACGCCAGTCTGCTATGCAAGAATAAGTACATACCTGTGTATTACTTGCAATGGATTCTTTCAAATGTGTCCGATATAGACACTAAGTAAATATGATTGAAATAAAATACTGGCTTTTGAATATGTGATAAAAGCTTTATATCACAAATGGTTACAAACCCATGAGTATCATGATATACAATCGTTCATTTAACAAATACATATTGATCAGTTGATCAATAGTAACATAAAATGCAGGCGTATTATGGCTTCAGAGAAAAAGGTTCATGAGAAAAAAAGATAGCATAAGTGTGATTTAGATAGGAAAGGAATTGGCATTACTAAGTATTCTCTTGATTAAATATAGTTATTTGTCATTTTAGATAAGCAGCATATGTTTTTGGCTTTTTCATAAGCACGCTGTTGTCGTCAATAAGATGATAAGAAACTTGTTGCAATTTATTAACTCTTAAAAGGTTAGGTAATTGTGAATCATAATTTTGCACTTTTTTTAATTCACAGTTAGATGAAATCTGTTCAACGTAATTTGTATTTCTACAAAAAAAACTAATGTCGTATCATTTCAAGTTTATCCCCTCCGCAAAATTACAATATGATCAATTTGAGAAATAAACTTTGCTTTCATTATCGCTTGACAAATGTCATTCATCTTACCATCCAATCTTTGCACTGTTGTTGTTTTTATATTTTTCTTATTTGATCGGCATGGAAACAATATCAATTGTCGCAAATTTGTTTTTCTTTAAGTCATACAGGTCAAGAAATAGCTCCAGTTGACAAAAACTTCGCATTTTTTTTAAATAATTGACATTTCCAATTATTAGGAAAGTAGATAACTAACAATTTATACATAAGTAACTCATGTTGATAAAATGGTGTATACAAAAATCATCATACTGTTTCTTGCAATTTTGAATGCAACAGAGGCAAAATAGATCTGACACAAGTCGGAATTGTAATTCATTTAGGCTACAGAGTTGTTTCCTTATATTGAACAGAACTTAATTATACTTGTACTAACCTGATGCACATTTCTCGTTTTTTATTTGACATTTTCCGGACATAAAGAGATGCTTCTTGCCGTTTCTGTATGACAGAAATAGAATTACTTGACACATTACGACCACATAATTTAATTAAAGTAAATGCTATCATTAGAAAGCTGTTGAAAATAAATTTTCGTGCTGGTGATTAACTGAAATCGTCTGAGACTTTAAGTATTAAAATAAAATTACACCTGAAATAACTTCGACATAGTTTTTTATTTATTGATGTATTTATTTAAGTATATACAATTTAACATATAAAAGACAAAGCACACCAATGTTTCTGGGGTT